>NC_081218.1:5294686-5357447 GCF_902713425.1 Acipenser ruthenus
GTCAAAATCATTCAATGTCTGATGAAGAGCAAAAGATAAAACTAGCGTCAACACCAGGGGGAAAAAGTGGATTACAATCCATGACCTCCGTTTAGTTTGGAGAAAAACTAATTGCTTCCTTTTTGAAAATAATGCACAATGTAAATAGTTGACAATTTAGCTCATACTCTCTCTGTATATATCTGCTCCCTATTTTACTGTCTTTAACCTTGTACTTTAGAGTACTGTAATATGTCAAGTGTCACTTAATCTGTAGTATTTTGTATTTAATGATATCCTGATGTAACTATCACTGACAGTGTTATCTGCTCCGTTATTGAATCGTATTTTGTCATATACTTGTACTTGCTAGAACCAAAGTCATTGTATTTATCTTGCTCTTAATTGTATTAATACTTGTACTGTGTCTTGAAATGTATTTTTGCTTACGACTGTAAGTCGCCCTGGATAAGGGCGTCTAAGAAATAAATAATAATAATAATAATAATAATAATAATAATAATAATAATAATAATAATAATAATAATAATAATAATACAGTGCCTCTAGAAAGTCTACACCCCCTTGAACTTTTTTCACATTTTGCTGCTTCAGTGCCTCAGAGATTCATGCATTTAAATGAGGATTTTTTTCCCCACTGATCTACACACCATACTCCACACTGTTAAGGGGAAAAAAAACTGAAAGATCATAGTTGGATAAGACTCCACCCCCCTGAGTTAATACTTGGTGGAAGCACCTTTGGCAGCAATTACAGCTGTGAGTCTGTTGGGATAGGTCTCTACCAACTTTGCACACCCAGATTTGGCAATATTTGACTATTTTTTACAAAACTGTTCAAGCTCTGTCAAGTTCCTTGGGGAGCGTTAATGGACAGTAATCTTCAAGTCATGCCACAAATTTTTGATTGGATTTAGGTCGGGGCTCTGACTGGGCCACTCAAGGACATTTACCTTTTTGTTCCTTAGCCACTCCAGGTGTAGCTCTGGCTGTGTGCTTTGGGTCGTTGTCATGCTGAAAGGTGAACTTCCGTCCCAGTTTCAGCAGAGGACAGCATGTTTTCCTCAAGGACTTCTCTATACTTTGCTCCATTCATTTTCCCTTCTATCCTGACAAGTGCCTCAGTCCTTGCCGATGAGAAACATCCCCATAACATGATGCTGCCACCACCATGCTTCACAGTACGGATGGTGTTCTTTGGGTGATTATTATTATTATTATTATTTGTTTATTTAGCAGACGCCTTTATCCAAGGCGACTTACAGAGACTAGGGTGTGTGAACTATGCATCAGCTGCAGAGTCACTTACAATTACGTCTCACCCGAAAGACAGAGCACAAGGAGATGAAGTGACTTGCTCAGTGTCACACAGTAAGTCCGTGGCTGAGGTGGGATTTGAACCGGGGACCTTCTGGTTACAAGCCCTTTTCTTTAACCACTGGACCACACAGCCTCCTACACTGGGTTTGTGCCAAACATAACACTTTGCATTTAGGCCAAAAAGTTCAATTTTAGGTTTGTCAGACCAAAAAACTTTTTTCCACATGGCTACAGAATCTCCTGAGTGTTTTTTTGCATACTTCAAACAGGATTGAAGGTGGGCTTTCTTGAGTAATGGCTTCCTTCTTGCCACCCTATCATACAGGCCAGATTTGTGGAGTGCTTGGGATATTGTTGTCACATGCACTTTGACCAGTCTTGGCCATAAAAGCCTGTAGCTCTTGCAAAGTTGCCATTGGCCTCTTGGTAGCCTCTCTGATCAGTGTCCTTCTTGCTCGGTCATCCAGTTTGGAGATCTAGGCAGGGTCTTGGTGGTGCCATACACCTTCCACTTCTTAATAAATCGTATTCACCATGGTCCAAGGGATATTCAAGGCCTTTGATATTTTTTTTATACCCATCCCCTGATCTGTGTCTTTCAACAACTTTGTCCCGGAGTTCTTTTGAAAGCGCCTTGGTGCTCATGGTTGAGTCTTTGCTTTGAAATGCACTACCCAGCAGAGGGAACCTACAGGAACTGCTGAATTTATCCTGAAATCATGTGAATCACTACAATGTAACACAGGTGGAGGCCACTTCACTTGGTGTGTGATTTTGAAGGCGATTGGTTACAGCTGAGCTAATTTAGGATTGCTATTACAAGGGGGGGTGGACACTTATCCAACCAAGCTATTTCAGTTTTTATTTAATTAATTTTCTACAAATTTCTAGAATATTGTTTTCACTTAGAAGTTTTGGGGTAGGATGTGTAGATAAATGAAAAAATATATATATTTTAATGCATTTTAATTCCAGGCTATAAGGCAACAAAAAGTGAACATTTTGAAAGGGGGTGTAGACTTTCTATAGGCACTGTATATATCAATATGGTTTCAGTTTCTTTTTCCCTTCACCTTTCAATAAAGCAGCTTTAAACCGTTACTACTTACAAATGCTTTTGCACAGTAACAATCTGGGAAACACACAGAAGCCACAGGTGGGTTTTTTTTGTGTGTGTGTCATTTCCACATGTTACTTTTTCTATTTTTGTTCAGGGAGTTAAGAGGTCACTTTGAAACTCCTCTGAGGACAATAACTGATCTCAAAAAGCTAGCAAATATACCGATACCACTTTTTTTCTTTTCTTAGGCAAACACAACAGTAGGAATAAAACAGTTCATCCTGTTAATAGCTTGATTTTTTTGTTTTCTGGATACAAACTTTGATTCTGAAATGTAGGAGTTGGGAGCGATCACAGAGCTACAGGAAGTGGTGGCTATAGGATTAGGAGTGGAAACTTTTGCTGCAATTCCTCAGCAGAGTGTACTTTTGAAGATGCCACCATGCAGCTTTAAATCATTGGGTCTTGTCTAAAATGTTTGGTTTGATAAGAAGCCTTCAATTCTCTACTGCTGCTGCATGAATTTCCATCCAAACAGCAGCAATGTACAGCGTCTGCGTGTTACCTTCTGTTTGTGCAGGCCAGTGGAAGTGTCCCTCCCCTCCTCTCCGATGCGGTCTGTCTGGGAGGAGGGACTGCATTTCATCCTCTCGTCTTCCTGTCTCTGGAGACTGTCTGCTACCGTCTGGATAGCCTCTGTCCACTCCTCCCTGAAATACGCGGCTCCAATAAACAAAAATGCGTTTCTTAAAGAGTATACAAGGACCTTTTTATTTTATTGAGTTACATGTTCCCATGTGTTGCTACAACTGTTTAAAGTAAGGTGTCTGCATTGTTTTAATTATTATTTTCTAAACTTTGAAATTGCATTTCCTGCCTCAAGATGGCTTCCCATGTACCCGCATGGACCTCTCAGAACTACATTTCCTATCATGCTCCTGCTCACTGGTAAATCTATATGTAATGTCAATGTTTTCATTGGTCACGTACTTTAATCTTTTTATGTTTTCTTAAAATTCTAAGTCTCCTTATTTTCTCTATTTTGCCATCAAATTAATGCCTTCAAATCAGCGTTGTTTATTTCTTCTGTTACAGATCACTGAATCGCAACTTGAGACCCACCAGTCACTTGACGAGCTTAAATTGCTTCTATTGAATATAGGGCCTCTTAAAACTAAACAGCAGCTGCTATTTTGTCAGGAGATAATAACTGCAATTTAAAAATGGGTGTTTTCAGTTTAAATTCATATACTGTGACAGGGAAAACAACAACAACATAAAAATATATATATTAAGGGTTATTCACATTTTGGTTTACACATGAAAAATCATAAATCGGAACTGTGAAGAACAATTTGTAATCATAGTAACCATAAATATCACTGTGACAGGAATGACGAGCGGTGACGTCACGGCAGAAGCAGGAACAAACTGACACCGGGGAAGTACTGCAGTTCAAGTGGCGTTTGCCGTTTTTATTAACAAACAAAAATAAATAAAATATTCAAACACAAAACACTCGCTCACAGAGCAAAATAAAAGGTTTAAACAAAATAAAGTCATGAACACTACAAACCGTCAGGCTGGGCAATCGCCTTCACTGACGCTATCCTTGGTTAGTTTCGTTTTTTTAAATTAATTTCTCTCGCTCTCCATCTCTCTACTCGCTCTCTCCTCTTTAACACCCCACCCCGAGCTAGAGAGCTGCAGGCTTTTTATAACAGGTGACCATCTCCCGATTAGCAACAAATTAAATCACCTAATTAATTCGGGAGATGGCCACCTTCTGCACGAGTTTTTAAATTACTTCTGTGGATGGGGTTTCCCATCCACGCTACTAAATAAATCGGCTACGCCGTCAAAATCCCAAACAATAAAACATACGGCGCTCGCCGACATAAATATAATAATCAAAATAAACAAACACAACAATCTGCACAGGGGCGGAGGGGGAGACCCCGATCTAAAAATAAATAAACAATATACAGGGCTGCTCGTCCTGTTACATATCCCCCCCCTTGTGCGAAGCACACATGGCCCCAACGGCCACCTCCCCCCTCAGTCTCAATGTCCTGGAAGAGGGGGAAGCAAGTTGTTTCTGGGGGGTGGCCATGGTGGAATCTCTGGCATCCCCCAATTCTTCGTGGCCGGCAGCTCCCTCTTCCGGGGCTCCCGCCACACTCTATCCTGCCGCGAAAGTGCAGCTGGGGGAGCTGGTCTCCTGACCTTCCCCCTCCTCTTCATGGCCAGCAGTTCCCCTCCATGGGGCTCCGACCACACAATCTCCTGCCGCGAAAGTGCGGCTGGGGGAGCTGGTCTCCTGACCTCCCCCCCCTTCTTCATGGCCGGCAGTTCCCCTCCGTGGGGCTCCGACCACATGATCTCCGGCCGTGAAAGTGCGGCTGGGGAAGCTGGTCTCCTGACCTCTCCCCCTTTCTTCATGGCCATCAGTTCCCCTCCGTGGGGCTCCGGCCATAGTGTAGTGATCCCAGGCAAAGCAGGATCCCTGGCGACCCCAGGCGAAGCAGGACCCTCGACGACCCCAGGCGAAGCAGGATCCCTGGCGACCCCAGGCAACGGCAGCAGCAGCGGACCCTCGGGAGGAGACGGCAGCAGCAGCGGCCCCTCGGGAGGAGACAGCAGCAGCAGCGGACCCTCGGGAGGAGACAGCAGCAGCAGCGGACCCTCGGGAGGCGACGGCAGCAGCAGCGGACCCTCGGGAGGCGAACTCGGGAGGGGAGCCCCTGGCCATGGAGGCGGCAGCGGGAGCTCCACTTCTCCCTCGTACCCTGTATCCTGTGCGGAACAAAAGGCAGCCCCAGGCGATGCGGAGCAACAGGCAGCCCCAGGCGATGCGGAGCCACAGGCAGCCCCAGGCGATGCGGAGCCACAGGCAGCCCCAGGCGATGCGGAGCAACAGGCAGCCCCAGGCGATGCGGAGCCACAGGCAGCCCCAGGTGATGCGGAGCCACAGGCAGCCCCAGGCGATCCAGGCGTGGCATCACTGAGCGGAGTGGGGCTGGCATCCTTGGGCGGTGCAAGGCTGGCATCCTTGGGCAGTGCGAGGCTGGCATCACCGGGCGGTGCGAGGCAGGGCGGCAGGGGCTCCTCCCCTTCAGGCTGCAAAGGCGGCAGGGCCTCCTCCCCTTCAGGCTGCGCAGGCGGCAGGGGCTCCTCCCCTTCTGGCAGCGAAGGCGGCTCCTCCCCTTCTGGCAGCGAAGGTGGCTTCTCCCCTTCTGGCAGCGAAGGCGGAACCAGCAGGCATGCTCCCTCTGCTGGTGGTGGTGGGAGCGACAAGTCGTCCTCCCATGGTGGCGGAGGTGGAACCAGCAGGTATTCTCCCTCTGCTGGCGGAGGTGGGAGCGACACCCAGTCCTCCCAGGGCGGTGGAGGTGGAACCAGCAGGTATGCTCCCTCTGCTGGCGGAGGTGGGAGCGACATACAGTCCTCCCACGGAGGTGGAGGTGGCACCAGCAAGTATTCTCCCTCTGCTGGTGTGTACCTTGGTTGTGGACCTTCGGCCTTCCCCTTCTTGGGCTGTGGACGCACCGACTACCCCCTCTTGGGCTGTGGACGCACCGACTCCCCCCTCTTGGGCTGTGGACGCACCGACTCCTCCCACTCAGGGGCTGTGGACGCTCGGGCTCCTCCCCCTCAGGCGCAGGACGCTCGGGCTCCTCCCCCTCAGGCGCAGGACGCTTGGGCTCCTCCCCCTCAGGCGCAGGACGTTCGGGCTCCTCCCACTCAGGCGCAGGACACTCGGGCTCCTCCCCCTCAGGCGCAGGACGCTCGGGCTCCTCCCCCTCAGGCGCAGGACGCTTGGGCTCCTCCCCCTCAGGCGCAGGACATTCGGGCTCCTCCCCCTCAAGCGCAGGACGTTCGGGCTCCTCCCACTCAGGCGTAGGACGTTCGGGCTCCTCCCCCTCAGGCGCAGGACGTTCGGGCTCCTCCCCCTCAGGCGCAGGACGTTCGGGCTCCTCCCCCTCTTGGGCTGTGGATGCACAGATTCCTCCTCCTTGTCTCCCCTCCAGCAACTGTAATCCCAACCTTCAGGGAGGGGGCAATTAACTGGGAAATGCCCCCGCTCCCCACAGATGCAGCAACAACACAGCTGGCTTATGCTATGGAGGAGGGCTTCCCAGCTCATCTCCTCCTGTGCCTGATGTTGTTGCTGCAGCGGCTGCTGTCTCCTCATCCTCCTTCTTCCTCCCATCTTCCTTCCTCCTCTTCACTCCACAAACAATAATCGAAAAAAAATGAAAAACAAAAAAACTGCAGTACCCACTTCTGCCTGCGTCCTGGAGGCGCTACGATCCCACTGCTGCCACCACGTGTGACAGGAATGACGAGCGGTGACGTCACAGAAGAAGCAGGAACAAACTGACACCGGGGAAGTACTGCAGTTCAAGTGGCGTTAGCCGTTTTTATTAACAAACAAAAATAAATAAAATATTCAAACACAAAACACTCGCTCACAGAGCAAAATAAAAGGTTTAAACAAAATAAAGTCACGAACACTACAACCCGTCAGGCTGGGCAATCGCCTTCACTGACGCTATCCTTGGTTAGTTTCGTTTTTTTAAATTAATTTCTCTCGCTCTCCATCTCTCTACTCGCTCTCTCCTCTTTAACACCCCACCCCGAGCTAGAGAGCTGCAGACTTTTTATAACAGGTGACCATCTCCCGATTAGCAACAAATTAAATCACCTAATTAATTCGGGAGATGGCCACCTTCTGCACGAGTTTTTAAATTACTTCTGTGGATGGGGTTTCCCATCCACGCTACTAAATAAATCGGCTACGCCGTAAAAATCCCAAACAATAAAACATACGGCGCTCGCCGACATAAATATAATAATCAAAATAAACAAACACAACAATCTGCACTGGGGCGGAGGGGGAGACCCCGATCTAAAAATAAATAAACAATATACAGGGCTGCTCGTCCTGTTACAATCACTATAAAAACTTAACTTGGCAATCTGATCTGTGACATCTATTTGTAAGTTTTAGTAATTCAAAAGTTTGAACAGCAACAGGCGTTGTCAAGAAGCATATGTTCTGTTCTCTTTTTACTAAAATGCGTTGTTTGGAAAACGTGACTACCAGAGCTCAGCACATTCAACAGCTAGGGCTGTAAAATACGATGCTACACACATACTACATGCAACAATGCACTTCTGACCCGGGTTTGATCATTTTTGTATAACTTATTTTATTTGGTGTTCAATACCCTGTACTGATGAAGCGAAGAAAGACTCCTCTCACTTACTTATTTATTTAAATGTAGTGGTCGCCAATTTTTATTATTTTCTGCCAATTTAGAATATGGGTAGTTGATGTGGCGTGTTTTTCCTTTCCATGGAGCAAAACACAATTATAACTTAATTTTATTTTGATTAAAACTGTGTCATATAGTAAAAGGCTTTGTATTTAATCTCAACTATATGAAAAGTTGCAAAATGTAATTTTAGGGGGAATTTTGAACTAAACATGATTAATGTCCATGTTATGAAGGGACGCAAAATTGAAAAACACTGATAATTAAGAATGAGTAAAAGTCCACTCTCCGAAGCGTGTGCCGTCAGCTGACCGCTTCAGACTCACCGTGCATCCGCCTCAGAGCTACAGCGTCGGAGGACCACGCAGCTCCGGGCAGCTTACAGGCCGATTGTGCGCCACCCCCTGGAGCTCCCGTCCACGGTCGGCAGTGGAATAGCCTGGACTCGAACCGGCGACCTCCAGGTTATAGGGGGCGCATCCTGCAGTTCTCTTTTTCACTACAGTTCTGTAAGGAACGCGTTGCATTTTCCTCATGAGTGCAGTAATCCAGAGAAGCAGTTCGGTCCAGCTCTTGGTATCGGCTCGCCAATGTTTTTGTTTGTTTTCTTCCAAAAACAAGCTGTATTTTACACTGCACCGGGCCTGCTGTGTTTTGCAAGCACACACACACACACAGACACACACACACACACACACACACACACACACACACACACACACAGACACAGACACAGAAACACACACACACAGACACACTCACACACAGACACACACACACACAGACACACACACACAGACACACACACACAGAAACACACACACACACTCACACACAGACACACACACACACAGACACACACAGACACACACACACACACACACACAGACACAGACACAGAAACACACACACACACACACACAGACACACACACACAGACACACACACACACACTCACACACAGACACACACACACAGACACACACACACACACACACACACTTAGACACACACACACACACACACACACTCACACACACTCACACACAGACACACACACACAGACACACACACACACACTCACACACAGACACACTCACACACAGACACACACTCACAGACACACACACACACACTCACACACAAACACACTCACACACAGACACACACTCACACACAGACACACACACACACACACACAGACACACACACACAGACACACACACACAGACACACACACACACAGACAGCCCAAAAGGTAAAAGTTAAGGACCCACCTTTCCTCCGCAGTGCAGGCATGAAAAGTCCTTTCTAGGACAGCAGTCCACCGCACGATGAACGTGTTTGGCTTTGGTCGTTCTGTTTTCATTAACCGGCATTCTGCAGAAACAAATGCAAGGTGAGCTCTTGCAGCAGCTGCCATGAATCTCAACTCACGTTACAGGGACGCAGCGATTCGCTTTTGGCAAAAGGCTCAAGAAACCTGCACACGGCAAATTAGTTTTGGAAAAATGTAATTAAATAATAAACCGACTTGCTTATTTGTGCTTGCATTTTTAGAAACAAAGTGTAAGTGATTAGTAGCATAAGGACTAGTTTCAGATGCTAAAGTCAAGTAATATGGGCAGCAGTGTGGAGTAGCGGTTAGGGCTCTGGACTCTTGACCGGAGGGTTGTGGGTTCAATCCCAGGTGGGGGACGCTGCTGCTGTACCCTCGAGCAAGGTACTTTACCTGGATTGCTCCAGTAAAAACACAACTGTGTAAATGGGTAATTGTATGTAAAAGTAATGTGATATCTGTATAATGTGAAAATGTATAATGTGATATCTTGTAACAATTGTAAGTCGCCCTGGATAAAGGTGTCTAATAATAATAAATAATAATCAATTGGACAGGCAATTCAACTAAACAAAACCACAGAACAAAAAGTTATTGTTGTAAAAGGTTAATTAAAACATGAGTGAGCTCACATTCCTTAAAGAAAAACTTTAAAAATCGCATACTGCAATCCTAAATATGCTTTTCAACGCTGCTTCAAAAAATGTCTAAACACCTCTGAAAAGCGTTGTGTTGACAGGTTTAGATGGAAGCAGTAAATTGAAAGGGAAACGAAGAAGCCCAGAATATAGGGATCAGCTGTTCAGTAGACCATCTCTTTAAAAATGTGTACAGCACTTTTAAAAACCTTTTATGTCTCATACTGGCAAATGTCTACCTTTGAATGAAACGTATTTCATGAATAGCATGTTGAGGATAATTTGAACAAACAATTAAGTCTGAGGGAAAAAAAGCCACATAAAATCTGGGTATTATTACAATTGCACTGTCTGTGAGGTCTGGCTGCTTCTGTATTAAACTACTGTACAAATACAATAAAACCAGGTTTCGCTCCGAGGAAGGCTTACTGAAACAAAGGCTCAAGTGGTAAAGAGTGGAAGAACTCTGCAATCATGAGCCAAGTCTGTGTCTGCCAGTATAACAGGCACCAGACCCAAATAAGGTTGTGTGCCTACTGGGTTTGTTATAAAACAGTCTCAGTTTGTTTCCTTTGCTTTAGAACAATGAATCAATTTGCTTGCTGTTCACACTTAGCTGGAAGCAAAATGTTCTGTTTTTGGTCAGTGTGTGTCTCAATTTAAAAAACACAACAAATGTTTCTGATTTGTATCACTACTGAAGCAAGCTACAAATGTGAAGGTGTCTGGTTTGGTTTCCTGTGTCCAAACAAACCCCTGTAGTTCACATTCACGTTTAGCAAGCAAACTGACAGGGAGAGTTTAACTGCAGGGGACGTGCCGCGGGACCCGCGAGACGATGGACAGCATGTCCTCCTGTGGGGGCTCTGGGACTCTTTCCAGTCTATTTGTTGGTTGTAATCAACATCTGCTTCTGTATTGGCTGCCACTCGCAAGAAGAACAAACAAAAAAATGATTACCGTACTTACACACACATAACACGCCCCCTTCAGCAAACCTGGAGAGAATGCGTGATTATATATATATATATATTGCTTTTGATACGGTAGTACATTGCAGGATGCACGTTATACAAAAGATATATAAATGCAGCAAGTCCATTGTATACACACAGGGGGCGCTGGTGCGCGGTGAGCCGAGGACACCCTGGCCAACCTAACCCTCCCTCCCCCCGGGCGACGCTCGGCCAATTGTGCGCCCTGTCCCCTGGGAGCTCCTGTCCATGGTCGGCAGAGGAATAGCCTGGACTCGAACCGTACAAACCATACATTTGTAACTTTTCATGAAGTGACCCACGTGCACGTGCACGTGCAAATATGCACAAAATTTTTTTTTAAAAAATCTACTGTTTGTACTGTCCGTCGGTTCCAACGTACGCAAATAAAGACAACCTAACTTCAGATTATTTCTAGAGAGGCTTACTTACTTGCCACTGAGAAGTTGTTCAAGGGGTATGGCAGGTCAGCAGCTCGGGGCTTTTCCTTGTAGCCTGTGAAAGAGCCGTCAGTTTTCAGGAGGAAGTATCTCAGTCTCCAGTTTCTGAGATACTCTCCTGTGAAAGGTAGAGGAAAAAAAAAGGTTTTAATACAGCAATTGTGAACTTACTGTCTTGAAACTCATCTGTGAAAAAAAAATGTAATGCAAAACAAATTTATATATATATATATATACACACACACACACACACATGGATGAAGACTACATTTGCACCCTGTGCCATTAAAAAAAGGCATAATAGTACAGAGTCAGGATAATATTACTTGAACTTTGACCCATTCGACTCTGGGCCCATCACTTTCAATTCAAACACAAAATGTCTCGTTCTCAAATCACTTGACAACACCCACTGTACAGAAATCTTCATTAATGATCAACAAAACGAGAATAAGTTAAAATTCATGACATGCTGGTACATTCGTATCTCAGAGAAACTGGAGAGGAACAGGAAATTAAAACAAGGTAAAAGGCAATCCAAATAAAGACTGTGGAACAATGGTCAAAGCTGCTTTGGACTGTTGATGGATGGACGCCGACACCTGTGCTTGAACATTTTTGTGAAAATCCTTTTTTTTTTTAATCGTTGCTTTCCGTTTGTTTTGTGGTATGTGCTGGCAGCACTTTCACACTGTGGCCTTGGTCAAAGAAACGAAAAAACTAGTTTATCAACCAACCAGTGTCGCCGGTAACTGTTTCCAAGCGCTTGTCACAGTTTCTAAACTATTCCCAGTGCTGATTTGTGGTTGCGTTTTAGAATTACTACATTTTGTTGAACCGCACATGTTTCTAAAAACAACCATTACATCTGTACAAAAACACTCCAAGCCTCGTACACGTTTGTAAAAGAGTGCGTTTGTAAAATGTACCCGTGCTGATGAGAATCCCAGTGCAGCACTGCAATCTTATTCTGCTAGGCAAGCATTATTACTAATGCGATTACATATAGAAATATGTTTTGGCCATAACTTTTATTTTTTTTTTTTTTTTTTTTTTTAAGAATTATGTTTTATGTATATTTCTAAAAAAATAGGCATCCGATAGTCAGTACTGCAAGTTAATTTTAAAAAACTGCACTCTTTGCTTTAATGTGTTTTTTTCCTTCTTTGATTTCCATAAAATATGGCAAACATGTTTGTTCTTCAGATTTTAGTAATGTGATTGAATAAAAAATGAATTTAAACTAACTTACTTTCTTATTTATTTAGACTCACTTTTTCATTTAAAAAAAAGTCATTGCTTCAGAATTTTGCAGAACACTCATTTCTCGTTGCAGATTTTAGGAAATTGTACCGCGGGTTTCCGTGGCGACTGTAACAGCGTTTCAGGACTCACCTCTCTTATGCAGCCAGCCTTCCTTAACAACAGTAACATCGCTCATTTCGGCTCCCTTGTGAGCCCCGAGCTCAAAGAATCGCTCCTCTGCGGATGATCAGCTCTAGTGCCCCCCCCCTCTCTCTCTCTCTCTCTTTTGATCTCTTCTGTTCCTACTCTCCAGGAGTGACTCAGCCTGGAAGGAAGGATCAGAGAAAGAATGCGAGGTGTTTTTTATTTTTTTTTAATTCTTAATGTAACGATGTGCAGTTTTGTAACGGTGATGAGCCAGGCTCAGTCAGGTGACAAGTTGCACAAGGAGTTGTCTAGGCCACTGAACTTACTCAGCATCATGAACCGGTAAGGAAGTTTCCAAACGAGAGGAGGCCCCATTCAGCCCATCTTGCTCGTTTGGTTGTTAGTAGCTTATTGATCCAGGAATCTCATCAAGCAGCTTCTTGAAGGATCCCAGGGTGTCAGCTTCAACAACATTACTGGGGAGTTGGTTCCAGACCCTCACAATTCTCTGTGTAAAAAAAGTGCCTCCTATTTTCTGTTCTGAATGCCCCTTTATCTAATCTCCATTTGTGACCCCTGGTCCTTGTTTCTTTTTTCAGGTCAAAAGTCCCCTGGGTTGACATTGTCTATACCTTTTAGGATTTTGAATGTTTGAATCAGATCGCCGCGTAGTCTTCTTTGTTCAAGACTGAATAGATTCAATTATTTTGGCCTGTCTGCATACAACATGCCTTTTAAACCCGGGATAAATCTGGTTGCTCTTCTTTGCACTCTTTCTAGAGCAGCAATATCCTTTTTGTAACGAGGTGACCAGAACTGAACACAATATTCTAGGTGAGGTCTTACTAATGCATTGTAGAGTTTTAACATTACTTCCCTCGATTTAAATTCAACACTTCTCACAATATATCCGAGCATCTTGTTGGCCTTTTTTTATAGCTTCCCCACATTGTCTAGATGAAGACATTTCTGAGTCAACATAAACTCCTAGGTCTTTTTCATAGTTCCCTTCTTCAATTTCAGTATCTCCCATATGATATTTATAATGCACGTTTTTATTGCCCGCATGCAATACTTTACACTTTTCTCTATTAAATGTCATTTGCAATGTGTCTGCCCAATTCTGAATGCTGTCTAGATCATTTTGAATGACCTTTGCTGCTTCAGCAGTGTTTGCCACTCCTCCTATTTTTGTGTCGTCTGCAAATTTAATGAGTTTGCTTACTATACCAGAATCTAAATCATTAATGTAGATTAGGAATAGCAGAGGACCTAATACTGAACCCTGTGGTACACCACTGGTTACCTCACTCCATTTTGAGGTTTCTCCTCTAATCAGTACTTTCTGTTTTCTACCTGTTAACCACTCCCTAATCCATGTGCATGCATTTCCTTGAATCCCTACTGCGTTCAGTTTGAGAATTAATCTTTTATGCGGGACTTTGTCAAAAGCTTTCTGGAAATCTAAATATTCACGAGCATGTTACTCGTAAAACGTTCTTGTTTTCATACCTATGAAAAATGGAACACATCTGGTCTTTTCTAAATTCCTAGATTACTGTAAATGGAAAACCGCGCTTAAAAAAAACAAAATAAAACACAAATTAGTTAACCACGGTGCAAAATGAACCAACTAAAAAACACTGTGTAAAATGATTTCAAAATCGAGACTCCAATGCGATAGGTGTTACAGAAACTTGGTTATGGAGACAAATATAATTAGTGGGTATTGTTGTGTTTTGTACTACAACTAAGATGTGTTATAAATGAAACACACAGGAGCAGGAGTTCAGTTAACCTTCAGATATCTTATCTGTTACGTTCTTGTAAAGTACAAATACACTTGCATTCACTTGTGTAGATTAAACAATCAACCACTAGGAGGTGTACATAGAATTAGCATTAATTTGTGATGTAACTTAAAACGTGAGTATCGATGTTTCTTAAGAAACTGCACAGATGCCATTTCTTAATCAGTGTTAAGTTTATTTCATACATGCAGGGAAACCAGTCCAAGTATAGAACCGATTACAAGTTGTTACATCTTTTACATGACATTAAATACCCTTCTGCATAGGTGTCTCTCTCCTCCTCTTCCTATAACACTCAACCAATGACAAAGGGACAATGCATTATTCCGGTCACTATGTACCATGTGCACTCCAATCAGGAAAAAACAAGTTTCTCTTGATTAGTTTATACAAATCTACAAATCTCTTATCAGCCCCTTTGAAGTGTCTGGCTCCTTCCAGATCCCCCTGAAGACTAGCTTTATGACCCCCTCATAAACCAGCTGTATATTCTAAGCAAAAACCTGTTTAATTAGCTTTATACCCCACAGTGGACTCCCCGAAGGGCAAACGTCTTTCATGTCAGGGCTGGAGGTCAAAGGACTTGTTTGTACAACCTTGTGCTGCTGGCCAGTCATTTGCTTTGACACAAAAGAATCCTTTTCAGTTGTCATAACTTCAGGGTAACTTCTCTACCATATTGCCTTCAATTTACTTCTAATGTGCGGTTGTTTAAATATAGTTAAATATACGTTAACTTGGTGTTTTTCTCAGCTCTCTGCTACCATCCATTGCTCAATGAAGCTGCTATTATTTCTTGCTTGGTCGGAGTCAATGCAGTGCAAGTATCTATATACCCAGAGTATATAGCCAGCCTTCATCTATTACAGCAGTGCTTACATTTTTGGAACTAACAGTTTGCTCTATCCAATGTTAAATCACTTTTCAGAAAAAATAACATGAATACAGCCCTGTCATTCCTCATGCGTAGCAAACTGCTATTCAATACTTGTTCCATGTTTTCCAACAATTTGCATCAGCAGATTCGCCTTAACATATACAACAGGTACACACTGTATAGGAAAGACAGGCAGGACAGAAGAGGCGGAGGGGTAGCGCTATACATAAGAAATAGTCTGCAAGCCGAGGTGTTAAATCAGGACAAAGAAAACAATGCAGAATCAATATGGGTCAGAATAATGGACACAAAGGGCATAATAATAGGAGCATGCTATAGACCGCCAAATTCAGACGCTGAGCAAAATAATCTGTTATACAATGACATTCGAAATGCGTGTAGAAAAGGAGAAGCCATACTACTGGGGGATTCAACTTCTCCCGTATAAAATGGGAGAACACGGTGGGGAGCACGACAGACTAAATTGAAATGGTGGAAATGACAAATGACTGCTTCCTAACGCAATTTGTCAAGGCACCGACTAGAGGGGAGGCATGCCTTGATTTAGTCTTTTCAAATAATGAAGACTAAATAACTAAAACAGAGGTCAGAGAGCCATTGGCAAACTCAGACCACAACATGGTCTCATTTGAAGTATTTTTAAAACCCCCAAAGTAATGACTAAAGCTAAGGTTTACAGGTTCAAATCCACACTATGTCACAGCCGACCGAGAGTTCCTAGGGGGCGGCACACAATTGGCTGAGCGCTGCCCGGGTCGGGATGACTTAGGTCGGCAGGGGAATCCACGGCTCACCGCACATCAGCAACCCCTGTGGCTGATAGGGCACCTGTGGTTCTGCAGTGTGGCAATTCAGATCTGTGTTGTACTCCGGCACTATAGGTCTGGTGGCATTGCTGTGGATCTGCAGTGCAGAAAATGATGGCTTGGCAGGAGCACGTTTCGGAGGACGCGTGCTCCAGCCGCCGTTTCCCGAGTTGGCAGGGGGGTTGCGAGCGGTGAGCCGAGGGTACAGATAATAATTGGGCATACTAAATCCAGTTTTAAATAACTTTTGCATAACAGAGGCAGAAGTGTAAAAGGGGCTAGGAGCTCTTAAAATAAACAAATCCCCTGGGCCGGATGAGATCCTCCCAATAGTACTCAAAGAAATGAAAAAAGTTATTTACAAACCGCTAACCAAGATCATGCAACAGTCTCTTGAGACAAACTGGAAAATTGCAAACGTAATACCGATCCACAAAAAGGGAGACAAAACCGAACCAGGTAACTACAGACCAATAAGCCTGACTTCTATTATATGTAAACTTATGGAAACTAATAGTAAGATCTAAAATGGCAAATTATCTATATGGTAACAATATCCTGGGAGACAGTCAGCATGATTTTAGGAAAGGGAGATCGTCTCTAACTAACCTGCTTGACTTTTTTGAGGATGCAACATCGATAATGGATAATTGCAAAGCATACGACATGGTTTATTTAGATTTACAGAAAGCTTTTGACAAAGTCCTGCATAAAAGATTAATTCTCAAACTGAACGCAGTAGGGATTCAAGGAAATGCATATAACTGATCATTCTCTAATTGTGTTTACCACCAGCTCAATAAAGTACTTTATTTATTTTACACGATACAATTTTCTAACAAACTGCTGTACCACGGTGTTTTGAGCACATTATAGATCTTAATATAATAATTCATACCGTGGTATATATTGTGCAACTTTAGGGTTATTTTAAAGTTAATAAAAGTCTTTGAAAAAATACATAAAATTGCTATGCCTTATTTTCAGCTTTTTGGTGTAGTAAAATCTGAAATGTGAAAGTTCAAATCATTGTGTGAAAGGAAGTGTTTGACAGCGCCTGGATACACAATCATTACACCACAGAAGCACATCGGCTCGCTGTGCAGCACGGGAGCTTTTCTTTTTAATGTGGTGGTGGGAACGCAAAGGGTCTTGTGCAGGGCTAGTTTTAAAATATTATATATATATATATATAAAGTTCATCAGGGCCCATGGGAAACGTCCCCGTCCTGGCGTGGGGTAATGCACTCACGACAAAGGAGTTATTCAACGAATTAATAAATAATAATAATAATAATAATAATAATAATAATAATAATAATAATAATAATAGTACAGACTTGCAAGCAGGTAACAGTGGTGTCGCTTCAGCTCCAGCGCAGAACAAACGAGTGATTTCACTGTCTAGGGCGGCCCAGCTAGCCGCCTGCTCAAATCAAACATTGTAGGAGCCGAAATGCAATTATAATTAGTAATGTTGTGATCGTTTGGTATTGCTTCTATTCTTTGCTCACTGCGGGTGAACTAAAAGTGATCGGAAGGGGAAAGTACAGTAATACAGTTTTTCGACCTTATCTTGAAAGGATTGAAGTTTAAGAGTTACTGTATCTGAAGGGATGTTCCATCCGTGAGACAGATGGTTGTAAGTAAATTAAAACGTACTATTTTAAATATTCGAGTCTACGCGTCTGGAATAATTATAAGAAGCAGGATCATTTGAATGAGTCGTAACGTATAAGTAACCAGCCAAAACTCAGAAGTGGCAAATTCGTTTCAACAGAAGCCACCACAAACATACTTAAAACATCATCTACAAAAAAATATTTTAAAACTACTATCACTGAACTTTTAAACTCCACAAAAGTAAACCTACCTTGTAGAGACTACACTTTTAAAAGCAACATATCGTACAATGACAATCTTTTTTTTTTTTTTTTTAGCCCACAGACTACAGTCACCGCCCTTAAACATGTAAATTAGCCACGTGTGCGCTTCATGCTGACTCGGGGACACATTTGCAGCTCTGCCTACAATAAGCAGGACGGGCTCGTTTTCTGAGAGTGGCGGGTCGGGATGTGCAGAAAGCACCCAAACTGAACATGGATTAAGCGTGTTTGGGGCTTGTTTTGAAAGGTAGTGCCTCAAACACGATCTAAACTATTCCATTCTTTACTCGTTATTATTATCATCATCATTCTCCAGTCCCTAACCATCATTACCAGTAAATACTGCACATTAGCATTATTAGCCTTTCTCTTGGAAAAATAACGACAACTTCTTAGTGTTCAGGGCTTGAATTTCAGCGAGGGATCGCGGGAATCGCGCATTTTACAAAGTTGCTTCCGCATATCTGCAGCTTTCAGTGTGGGAAAATCCCGCAGAGATATTTTAAGACACCACGCTACTGTACTTTCCACCCAGTTTATAATGCCTGGAACGCTGCAACGGTCTCTAAGGAAGTGGGTGTCAGTGACGACAGCATTACGCGCCGCATTCTCAGTCGCTCTGGTTAAGAAGATATTTGAAGTGCCGCCAGCCTATTCCCGCGTACGTGATTCTCGGCCGCTATCTTTAAGCGTTATAGAAACTCGGTACACTGCAGCAAGTAAACGATTTAAAAAATAATACGAGATCAAGTCTATCTACGTGTCGTTTCGGAAGCGGTGACTTGCGCTTTAACTCTTAACCCCAGGGCAGCGAAGGGTACGTCAGCGCCCCCTAGCCCCACAAGAAAGCACAACGCCAGAAATATTTAAAGACCACAGAACCATAGAAATAAAACAAATAAATCAATAAATCAACGGCATACAATGCTGCAATAAAACGATTCACTGCTTCAAAACACGGCCTGCCTTTGTTTTTGCTACATGGTGTGTGCGTGTGTTAACGGATAACAAACAGCTGTATTAAAACACGTTTACCAATAAACTTCACTATTTACAAGAATATATAAATACTGATGCAAACGCGCCTCTGTTGTGTTTCTACCTAAATTGTAATCAGCAATTCCACAGGAATGGCAGCTGAAGATGCGGCTGCCTTGCCGTAGAGATACACGCACATCACAAACAATACAAGGAGCAGAAGAAATCTTACTGCTGCCATGAACAAACACAGGGTGTCAGCTTCAACAACAGCAACTCCCCAGTAATGTTGTTGAAGCGGACACCCTGGGATCCTTCGAGAAGCTGCTTGATGAGATTCTGGGATCAATAAGCTACTAACAACCAAACGAGCAAGATGGGCTGAATGGCCTCCTCTCGTTTGTAAACTTTCTTATGTTCTTAAACCTCCCAATGCAATGTCCACAAACGCATATACCGCCTGCCATCTCCACTAGAGTTACCTAGAATAAAAACAAACTATTCCCCCGCGGTGTGGCTCTGTGGCCACACCCCGGCTCTTCACCTGTAGAAAAGGGGGATTGTAAAAACTAGAGGATGCAGCAAGGCAGGACTCCAGAGAGAAGCACGAGAGCTGTAAACCCACCACATCATCTTCCTCCCCAGTCTCTATATCGCAACCTCTCTTTGCAGCATCGTCAGACAACCCGGTGTGCCATCCGCTATCAACACCGTGCAACCCAGGCAGCGCCCCGAGCACACGTATGAGGGGCCGTTTCGGACAAAAGTCTGTCCAATATGGCGAGTGATGGGTCACGGTTTCTGCGCGCAGGGAATCAGGTTTCTGCGCGCAGGGAATCAGGTTTCTGCAGGCATGGAATCAGGTTTCTGCGCGCAGGGAATCAGGTTTCTGCAGGCAGGGAATCAGGTTTCTGCAGGCAGGGAATCAGGTTTCTGCAGGCAGGGAATCAGGTTTCTGCACGCATGGAATCAGGTTTCTGCGCGCAGGGAATCAGGTTTCCGCACGCAGGGAATCAGGTTTCTGCAGGCAGGGAATCAGGTTTCTGCAGGCAGGGAATCAGGTTTCTGCAGGCATGGAATCAGGTTTCTGCGCGCAGGGAATCAGGTTTCTGCAGGCAGGGAATCAGGTTTCTGCGTGCAGGGAATCAGGTTTCTGCGCGCAGGGAATCAGGTTTCTGCAGGCATGGAATCAGATTTCTGTGCGCAGGGAATCAGGTTTCTGCAGGCAGGGAATCAGGTTTCTGCGCGCAGGGAATCAGGTTTCTGCGCGCATGGAATCAGGTTTCCGCACGCAGGGAATCAGGTTTCTGCAGGCATGGAATCAGGTTTCCGCGTGCAGGGAATCAGATTTCTGCGTGCAGGGAATCAGGTTTCTGCAGGCATGGAATCAGGTTTCTGTGCGCAGGGAATCAGGTTTCCGCACGCAGGGAATCAGGTTTCCGCACGCAGGGAATCAGGTTTCTCCACGCAGGGAATCAGGTTTCTGCAGGCAGGGAATCAGGTTTCTGCGCTCAGGGAATCAGGTTTCTGCGCGCAGGGAATCAGTTTTCTGCGCGCATGGAATCAGCTTTCTGCAGGCAGGGAATCAGGTTTCTGCAGGCATGGAATCAGGTTTCTGCGCGCAGGGAATCAGGTTTCTGCAGGCAGGGAATCAGGTTTCCGCACGCAGGGAATCAGGTTTCTGCGTGCAGGGAATCAGGTTTCTGCGCGCAGGGAATCAGTTTTTTGCACGCAGGGAATCAGGTTTCTGCGTGCAGGGAATGAGGTTTCTGCGCGCAGGGAATCAGGTTTCTGCGCGCAGGGAATCAGGTTTCCACACGCAGGGAATCAGGTTTCTGCGCGCAGGGAATCAGGTTTCTGGCGTAGGGAATCAGGTTTCTGCAGGCAGGTAATCAGGTTTCCGCAGGCATGGAATCAGGTTTTTGTGCGCAGGGAAAAAGGTTTCTGCAGGCATGGAATCAGGTTTCTGCGCGCAGGGAATCAGGTTTCTGCAGGCAGGGAATCAGGTTTCTGCAGGCAGGGAATCAGGTTTCTGCGCGCAGGGAATCAGGTTTCTGCGCGCAGGGAATCAGGTTTCTGCGCGCATGGAATCAGCTTTCTGCAGGCAGGGAATCAGGTTTCTGCAGGCATGGAATCAGGTTTCTGCGTGCAGGGAATCAGGTTTCTGCAGGCAGGGAATCAGGTTTCCGCACGCAGGGAATCAGGTTTCTGCGTGCAGGGAATCAGGTTTCTGCGCGCAGGGAATCAGGTTTCTGCACGCAGGGAATCAGGTTTCTGCGTGCAGGGAATGAGGTTTCTGCGCGCAGGGAATCAGGTTACTGCGCGCAGGGAATCAGGTTTCCGCACCCAGGGAATCAGGTTTCTGCGCGCAGGGAATCAGGTTTCTGGCGCAGGGAATCAGGTTTCTGCAGGCAGGTAATCAGGTTTCCGCAGGCATGGAATCAGGTTTTTGTGCGCAGGGAAAAAGGTTTCTGCAGGCATGGAATCAGGTTTCTGCGCGCAGGGAATCAGGTTTCTGCAGGCAGGGAATCAGGTTTCTGCAGGCAGGGAATCAGGTTTCCGCACGCAGGGAATCAGGTTTCTGCAGGCAGGGAATCAGGTTTCTGCAGGCAGGGAATCAGGTTTCTGCAGGCATGGAATCAGGTTTCTGCGCGCAGGGAATCAGGTTTCTGCGCGCAGGGAATCAGATTTCTGCGTGCAGGGAATCAGTTTTCTGCACACATGGAATCAGGTTTCCGCACGCAGGGAATCAGGTTTCCGCACGCAGGGAATCAGGTTTCTGCGCGCAGGGAATCAGGTTTCTGCAGGCAGGGAATCAGCTTTCTGCGCGCAGGGAATCAGGTTTCTGCGTGCAGGGAATGAGGTTTCTGCACGCAGGGAATCAGGTTTCTGCAGGCATGGAATCAGGTTTCCGCGTGCAGGGAATCAGGTTTCTGCGCGCAGGGAATCAGGTTTCCGCACGCAGGGAATCAGGTTTCCGCACGCAGGGAATCAGGTTTCTGCACGCAGGGAATCAGGTTTCTGCGCGCAGGGAATCAGGTTTCTGCACGCAGGGAATCAGGTTTCCGCACGCAGGGAATCAGGTTTCTGCGCGCAGGGAATCAGGTTTCTGCGCGCAGGGAATCAGGTTTCTGCAGGCAGGGAATCAGGTTTCTGCGCGCAGGGAATCAGGTTTCTGCGTGCAGGGAATCAGGTATCTGCGCGCAGGGAATCAGGTTTCTGCACGCAGGGAATCAGGTTTCCGCACGCAGGGAATCAGGTTTCCGCACGCAGGGAATCAGGTTTCCGCACGCAGGGAATCAGGTTTCTGCACGCAGGGAATCAGGTTTCTGCGCGCAGGGAATCAGGTGTCTGCACGCAGGGAATCAGGTTTCTGCGCGCAGGGAATCAGGTTTCTGCGTGCAGGGAATCAGGTTTCTGCGCGCAGGGAATCAGGTTTCTGCAGGCATGGAATCAGGTTTCCGCGTGCAGGGAATCAGGTTTCTGCGTGCAGGGAATCAGGTTTCTGCAGGCATGGAATCAGGTTTCTGTGCGCAGGGAATCAGGTTTCCGCACGCAGGGAATCAGGTTTCCGCACGCAGGGAATCAGGTTTCTCCACGCAGGGAATCAGGTTTCTGCAGGCAGGGAATCAGGTTTCTGCGCTCAGGGAATCAGGTTTCTGCGCGCAGGGAATCAGTTTTCTGCGCGCATGGAATCAGCTTTCTGCAGGCAGGGAATCAGGTTTCTGCACGCAGGGAATCAGGTTTCTGCGCGCAGGGAATCAGGTTTCTGCACGCAGGGAATCAGGTTTCCGCACGCAGGGAATCAGGTTTCTGCGCGCAGGGAATCAGGTTTCTGCGCGCAGGGAATCAGGTTTCTGCAGGCAGGGAATCAGGTTTCTGCGCGCAGGGAATCAGGTTTCTGCGTGCAGGGAATCAGGTATCTGCGCGCAGGGAATCAGGTTTCTGCACGCAGGGAATCAGGTTTCCGCACGCAGGGAATCAGGTTTCCGCACGCAGGGAATCAGGTTTCCGCACGCAGGGAATCAGGTTTCTGCACGCAGGGAATCAGGTTTCTGCGCGCAGGGAATCAGGTGTCTGCACGCAGGGAATCAGGTTTCTGCGTGCAGGGAATCAGGTTTCTGCGTGCAGGGAATCAGGTTTCTGCGCGCAGGGAATCAGGTTTCTGCAGGCATGGAATCAGGTTTCCGCGTGCAGGGAATCAGGTTTCTGCGTGCAGGGAATCAGGTTTCTGCAGGCATGGAATCAGGTTTCTGTGCGCAGGGAATCAGGTTTCCGCACGCAGGGAATCAGGTTTCCGCACGCAGGGAATCAGGTTTCTCCACGCAGGGAATCAGGTTTCTGCAGGCAGGGAATCAGGTTTCTGCGCTCAGGGAATCAGGTTTCTGCGCGCAGGGAATCAGTTTTCTGCGCGCATGGAATCAGCTTTCTGCAGGCAGGGAATCAGGTTTCTGCAGGCATGGAATCAGGTTTCTGCGCGCAGGGAATCAGGTTTCTGCAGGCAGGGAATCAGGTTTCCGCACGCAGGGAATCAGGTTTCTGCGTGCAGGGAATCAGGTTTCTGCGCGCAGGGAATCAGGTTTCTGCACGCAGGGAATCAGGTTTCTGCGTGCAGGGAATGAGGTTTCTGCGCGCAGGGAATCAGGTTTCTGCGCGCAGGGAATCAGGTTTCCACACGCAGGGAATCAGGTTTCTGCGCGCAGGGAATCAGGTTTCTGGCGCAGGGAATCAGGTTTCTGCAGGCAGGTAATCAGGTTTCCGCAGGCATGGAATCAGGTTTTTGTGCGCAGGGAAAAAGGTTTCTGCAGGCATGGAATCAGGTTTCTGCGCGCAGGGAATCAGGTTTCTGCAGGCAGGGAATCAGGTTTCTGCAGGCAGGGAATCAGGTTTCTGCGCGCAGGGAATCAGGTTTCTGCGCGCAGGGAATCAGGTTTCTGCGCGCATGGAATCAGCTTTCTGCAGGCAGGGAATCAGGTTTCTGCAGGCATGGAATCAGGTTTCTGCGTGCAGGGAATCAGGTTTCTGCAGGCAGGGAATCAGGTTTCCGCACGCAGGGAATCTGGTTTCTGCGTGCAGGGAATCAGGTTTCTGCGCGCAGGGAATCAGGTTTCTGCACGCAGGGAATCAGGTTTCTGCGTGCAGGGAATGAGGTTTCTGCGCGCAGGGAATCAGGTTACTGCGCGCAGGGAATCAGGTTTCCGCACCCAGGGAATCAGGTTTCTGCGCGCAGGGAATCAGGTTTCTGGCGCAGGGAATCAGGTTTCTGCAGGCAGGTAATCAGGTTTCCGCAGGCATGGAATCAGGTTTTTGTGCGCAGGGAAAAAGGTTTCTGCAGGCATGGAATCAGGTTTCTGCGCGCAGGGAATCAGGTTTCTGCAGGCAGGGAATCAGGTTTCTGCAGGCAGGGAATCAGGTTTCCGCACGCAGGGAATCAGGTTTCTGCAGGCAGGGAATCAGGTTTCTGCAGGCAGGGAATCAGGTTTCTGCAGGCATGGAATCAGGTTTCTGCGCGCAGGGAATCAGGTTTCTGCGCGCATGGAATCAGCTTTCTGCAGGCAGGGAATCAGGTTTCTGCAGGCAGGGAATCAGGTTTCTGCGCGCAGGGAATCAGGTTTCTGCGCGCAGGGAATCAGGTTTCTGCAGGCATGGAATCAGGTTTCTGCGCGCAGGGAATCAGGTTTCTGCAGGCAGGGAATCAGGTTTCTGCAGGCATGGAATCAGGTTTCTGCGCGCATGGAATCAGGTTTCTGCAGGCAGGGAATCAGGTTTCCGCACGCAGGGAATCAGGTTTCCGCATGCAGGGAATCAGGTTTCTGCGCGCAGGGAATCAGGTTTCTGCAGGCAGGGAATCAGCTTTCTGCGCGAAGGGAATCAGGTTTCTGCGTGCAGGGAATGAGGTTTCTGCGCGCAGGGAATCAGGTTTCTGCGCGCAGGGAATCTGGTTTCCGCACGCAGGGAATCAGGTTTCTGCGCGCAGGGAATCAGGTTTCTGCTCGCAGGGAATCAGGTTTCCGCACGCAGGGAATCAGGTTTCTGCGTACAGGGAATCAGGTTTCTGCGTGCAGGGAATCAGGTTTCTGCAGGCAGGGAATCAGGTTTCTGCAGGCAGGGAATCAGGTTTCTGCGTGCAGGGAATCAGGTTTCTGCGCGCAGGGAATCAGGTTTCTGCGCGCAGGGAATCAGGTTTCTGCGCACAGGGAATCAGGTTTCTGCGCGCAGGGAATCAGGTTTCTGTGCGCAGGGAATCAGGTTTCTGCGCGCAGGGAATCAGGTTTCTGCGCGCAGGTAATCAGGTTTCTGCGCACAGGGTCTCAGGTTTCTGCGTGCAGGGAATCAGGTTTCTGCAGGCAGGTAATCAGGTTTCTGCGCGCGGGGAATCAGGTTTCTGCAGGCAGGTAATCAGGTTTCTGCACGCAGGAAATCAGGTTTCTGCGTGCAGGGAATCAGGTTTCTGCGTGCAGGGAATCAAGTTTCTGCGCGCAGGGAATCAGGTTTCCGCACGCAGGGAATCAGGCTTCTGCGCGCAGGGAATCAGGTTTCTGCAGGCAGGTAATCAGGTTTCCGCACGCAGGGAATCAGGTTTCTGCGTGCAGGGAATCAGGTTTCTGCGTGCAGGGAATCAGGTTTCTGCGCGCATGGAATCAGGTTTCTGCAGGCAGGGAATCAGGTTTCTGCGCGCAGGGAATCAGGTTTCCGCACGCAGGGAATCAGGTTTCTGCACGCAGGGAATTAGGTTTCTGCGTGCAGGGAATCAGGTTTCTGCGTGCAGGGAATCAGGTTTCCGCACGCAGGGAATCAGGTTTCTGCGTGCAGGGAATCAGGTTTCTGCGTGCAGGGAATCAGGATTCTGCACGCAGGGAATCAGGTTTCTGCACGCAGGGAATCAGGTTTCTGTGCGCAGGGAATCAGGTTTCCGCGCGCTGGGAATCAGGTTTCTGCGCACAGGGAATCAGGTTTCTGCGCACAGGGAATCAGGTTTCTGCTCGCAGGGAATCAGGTTTCTGCGCGCAGGGTCTCAGGTTTCTGCGTGCAGGGAATCAGGTTTCTGCAGGCAGGTAATCAGGTTTCTGCGCGCAGGTAATCAGGTTTCTGCGCGCAGGGAATCAGGTTTCTGCGCGCAGGGAATCAGGTTTCTGTGCGCAGGGAATCAGGTTTCTGCGCGCAGGGAATCAGGTTTCTGCGCGCAGGTAATCAGGTTTCTGCGCGCAGGGTCTCAGGTTTCTGCGTGCAGGGAATCAGGTTTCTGCAGGCAGGTAATCAGGTTTCTGTGCGCAGGGAATCAGGTTTCTGCAGGCAGGTAATCAGGTTTCCGCACGCAGGGAATCAGGTTACTGCGTGCAGGGAATCAGGTTTCTGCGTGCAGGGAATCAGGTTTCTGCGCGCAGGGAATCAGGTTTCCGCACGCAGGGAATCAGGCTTCTGCAGGCAGGTAATCAGGTTTCTGCAGGCAGGTAATCAGGTTTCCGCACGCAGGGAATCAGGTTTCTGCGTGCAGGGAATCAGGTTTCTGCGTGCAGGGAATCAGGTTTCTGCGCGCAGGGAATCAGGTTTCTGCGCGCAGGGAATCAGGTTTCTGCGCGCAGGGAATCAGGTTTCTGCGCGCAGGGAATCAGGTTTCTGCGCGCAGGGAATCAGGTTTCTGCGCGCATGGAATCAGGTTTCTGCAGGCAGGGAATCAGGTTTCTGCGCGCAGGGAATCAGGTTTCTGCAGGCAGGGAATCAGGTTTCTGCGCGCAGGGAATCAGGTTTCTGCGCGCAGGGAATCAGGTTTCTGCGCGCAGGGAATCAGGTTTCTGCGCGCAGGGAATCAGGTTTCTGCGCACAGGGAATCAGGTTTCTGCGCACAGGGAATCAGGTTTCTGCGCACAGGGAATCAGGTTTCTGCTCGCAGGGAATCAGGTTTCTGCGTGCAGGGAATCAGGTTTCTGCAGGCAGGTAATCAGGTTTCTGCGCGCAGGGAATCAGGTTTCTGCGCGCAGGGAATCAGGTTTCTGCGCGCAGGGAATCAGGTTTCTGCGCGCAGGGAATCAGGTTTCTGTGCGCAGGGAATCAGGTTTCTGCGCGCAGGGAATCAGGTTTCTGCGCGCAGGTAATCAGGTTTCTGCGCACAGGGTCTCAGGTTTCTGCGTGCAGGGAATCAGGTTTCTGCAGGCAGGTAATCAGGTTTCTGCGCGCGGGGAATCAGGTTTCTGCAGGCAGGTAATCAGGTTTCTGCACGCAGGAAATCAGGTTTCTGCGTGCAGGGAATCAGGTTTCTGCGTGCAGGGAATCAGGTTTCTGCGCGCAGGGAATCAGGTTTCCGCACGCAGGGAATCAGGCTTCTGCGCGCAGGGAATCAGGTTTCTGCAGGCAGGTAATCAGGTTTCCGCACGCAGGGAATCAGGTTTCTGCGTGCAGGGAATCAGGTTTCTGCGTGCAGGGAATCAGGTTTCTGCGCGCATGGAATCAGGTTTCTGCAGGCAGGGAATCAGGTTTCTGCGTGCAGGGAATCAGGTTTCTGCAGGCAGGGAATCAGGTTTCTGCGCGCAGGGAATCAGGTTTCTGCGCGCAGGGAATCAGGTTTCTGCGTGCAGGGAATCAGGTTTCTGCGTGCAGGGAATCAGGTTTCCGCACGCAGGGAATCAGGTTTCTGTGCGCAGGGAATCAGGTTTCTGCGCGCAGGGAATCAGGTTTCTGCGCGCAGGTAATCAGGTTTCTGCGCGCAGGGTCTCAGGTTTCTGCGTGCAGGGAATCAGGTTTCTGCAGGCAGGTAATCAGGTTTCTGTGCGCAGGGAATCAGGTTTCTGCAGGCAGGTAATCAGGTTTCCGCACGCAGGGAATCAGGTTACTGCGTGCAGGGAATCAGGTTTCTGCGTGCAGGGAATCAGGTTTCTGCGCGCAGGGAATCAGGTTTCCGCACGCAGGGAATCAGGCTTCTGCAGGCAGGTAATCAGGTTTCTGCAGGCAGGTAATCAGGTTTCCGCACGCAGGGAATCAGGTTTCTGCGTGCAGGGAATCAGGTTTCTGCGTGCAGGGAATCAGGTTTCTGCGCGCAGGGAATCAGGTTTCTGCGCGCAGGGAATCAGGTTTCTGCGCGCAGGGAATCAGGTTTCTGCGCGCAGGGAATCAGGTTTCTGCGCGCAGGGAATCAGGTTTCTGCGCGCATGGAATCAGGTTTCTGCAGGCAGGGAATCAGGTTTCTGCGCGCAGGGAATCAGGTTTCTGCAGGCAGGGAATCAGGTTTCTGCGCGCAGGGAATCAGGTTTCTGCGCGCAGGGAATCAGGTTTCTGCGCGCAGGGAATCAGGTTTCTGCGCGCAGGGAATCAGGTTTCTGCGCACAGGGAATCAGGTTTCTGCGCACAGGGAATCAGGTTTCTGCGCACAGGGAATCAGGTTTCTGCTCGCAGGGAATCAGGTTTCTGCGTGCAGGGAATCAGGTTTCTGCAGGCAGGTAATCAGGTTTCTGCGCGCAGGGAATCAGGTTTCTGCGCGCAGGGAATCAGGTTTCTGCGCGCAGGGAATCAGGTTTCTGCGCGCAGGGAATCAGGTTTCTGTGCGCAGGGAATCAGGTTTCTGCGCGCAGGGAATCAGGTTTCTGCGCGCAGGTAATCAGGTTTCTGCGCACAGGGTCTCAGGTTTCTGCGTGCAGGGAATCAGGTTTCTGCAGGCAGGTAATCAGGTTTCTGCGCGCGGGGAATCAGGTTTCTGCAGGCAGGTAATCAGGTTTCTGCACGCAGGAAATCAGGTTTCTGCGTGCAGGGAATCAGGTTTCTGCGTGCAGGGAATCAAGTTTCTGCGCGCAGGGAATCAGGTTTCCGCACGCAGGGAATCAGGCTTCTGCGCGCAGGGAATCAGGTTTCTGCAGGCAGGTAATCAGGTTTCCGCACGCAGGGAATCAGGTTTCTGCGTGCAGGGAATCAGGTTTCTGCGTGCAGGGAATCAGGTTTCTGCGCGCATGGAATCAGGTTTCTGCAGGCAGGGAATCAGGTTTCTGCGTGCAGGGAATCAGGTTTCTGCAGGCAGGGAATCAGGTTTCTGCGCGCAGGGAATCAGGTTTCTGCGCGCAGGGAATCAGGTTTCTGCGTGCAGGGAATCAGGTTTCTGCGCGCAGGGAATCAGGTTTCTGCGTGCAGGGAATCAGGTTTCTGCGCGCAGGGAATCAGGTTTCTGCGCGCAGGGAATCAGGTTTCTGCGCGCTGGGAATCAGGTTTCTCCGCGCAGGGAATCAGGTTTCTGCGTGCAGGGAATCAGGATTCTGCACGCAGGGAATCAGGTTTCTGCACGCAGGGAATCAGGTTTCTGTGCGCAGGGAATCAGGTTTCCGCGCGCTGGGAATCAGGTTTCTGCGCACAGGGAATCAGGTTTCTGCGCACAGGGAATCAGGTTTCTGCTCGCAGGGAATCAGGTTTCTGCGCGCAGGGTCTCAGGTTTCTGCGTGCAGGGAATCAGGTTTCTGCAGGCAGGTAATCAGGTTTCTGCGCGCAGGTAATCAGGTTTCTGCGCGCAGGGAATCAGGTTTCTGCGCGCAGGGAATCAGGTTTCTGTGCGCAGGGAATCAGGTTTCTGCGCGCAGGGAATCAGGTTTCTGCGCGCAGGTAATCAGGTTTCTGCGCGCAGGGTCTCAGGTTTCTGCGTGCAGGGAATCAGGTTTCTGCAGGCAGGTAATCAGGTTTCTGTGCGCAGGGAATCAGGTTTCTGCAGGCAGGTAATCAGGTTTCCGCACGCAGGGAATCAGGTTACTGCGTGCAGGGAATCAGGTTTCTGCGTGCAGGGAATCAGGTTTCTGCGCGCAGGGAATCAGGTTTCCGCACGCAGGGAATCAGGCTTCTGCAGGCAGGTAATCAGGTTTCTGCAGGCAGGTAATCAGGTTTCCGCACGCAGGGAATCATATTTCTGCGTGCAGGGAATCAGGTTTCTGCGTGCAGGGAATCAGGTTTCTGCGCGCAGGGAATCAGGTTTCTGCGCGCAGGGAATCAGGTTTCTGCGCGCAGGGAATCAGGTTTCTGCGCGCAGGGAATCAGGTTTCTGCGCGCAGGGAATCAGGTTTCTGCGCGCATGGAATCAGGTTTCTGCAGGCAGGGAATCAGGTTTCTGCGCGCAGGGAATCAGGTTTCTGCAGGCAGGGAATCAGGTTTCTGCGCGCAGGGAATCAGGTTTCTGCGCGCAGGGAATCAGGTTTCTGCGTGCAGGGAATCAGGTTTCTGCGCGCAGGGAATCAGGTTTCTGCGTGCAGGGAATCAGGTTTCTGCGCGCAGGGAATCAGGTTTCTGCGCGCAGGGAATCAGGTTTCTGCGCGCTGGGAATCAGGTTTCTGCGTGCAGGGAATCAGGTTTCTGCGCGCAGGGAATCAGGTTTCTGCGCGCAGGGAATCAGGTTTCTGCGTGCAGGGAATCAGGTTTCTGCGTGCAGGGAATCAGGTTTCCGCACGCAGGGAATCAGGTTTCTGCACGCAGGGAATCAGGTTTCTGCACGCAGGGAATCAGGTTTCTGCGTGCAGGGAATCAGGTTTCCGCTCGCAGGGAATCAGGTTTCTGCGTGCAGGGAATCAGGTTTCTGCATGCAGGGAATCAGGATTCTGCACGCAGGGAATCAGGTTTCTGCACGCAGGGAATCAGGTTTCTGCGTGCAGGGAATCAGGTTTCTGCACGCAGGGAATCAGGATTCTGTGCGCAGGGAATCAGGTTTCCGCGCGCTGGGAATCAGGTTTCTGCGTGCAGTGAATCAGGTTTCTGTGCGCAGGGAATCAGGTTTCTGTGCGCGGGGAATCAGGTTTCTGCAGGCAGGGAATCAGGTTTCTGCACGCAGGGAATCAGTTTTCCGCACGCAGGGAGTCAGGTTTCTGCGCGCAGGGAATCAGGTTTCTGCTTGCAGGGAATCAGGTTTCTGCGTGCAGGGAATCAGGTTTCTGTGCGCAGGGAATCAGGTTTCTGCAGGCAGGGAATCAGGTTTCTGCGCGCAGGGAATCAGGTTTCTGTGCGCAGGGAATCAGGTTTCTGCGTGCAGGTTTCTGCGTGCAGGGAATCATGTTTCTTTGCGCAGGGAATCAGGTTTCTGCAGGCAGGGAATCAGGTTTCTGCACGCAGGGAATCAGGTTTCCGCACGCAGGGAATCAGGTTTCTGCGCGCAGGGAATCAGGTTTCTGTGCGCAGGGAATCAGGTTTCTGCAGGCAGGGAATCAGGTTTGTGCACGCAGGCTATCAGGTTTCTGCGCGCAGGGAATCAGGTTTCTGCAGGCAGGGAATCAGGTTTCTGCGCGCAGGGAATCAGGTTTCTGCGCGCAGGGAATCAGGTTTCTGCAGGCATGGAATCAGGTTTCTGTGCGCAGGGAATCAGGTTTCTGCAGGCAGGGAATCAGGTTTCTGCGCGCAGGGAATCAGGTTTCTGCGCGCAGGGAATCAGGTTTCTGCAGGCATGGAATCAGGTTTCTGCGCGCAGGGAATCAGGTTTCTGCAGGCAGGGAATCAGGTTTCTGCAGGCATGGAATCAGGTTTCTGCGCGCATGGAATCAGGTTTCTGCACGCAGGGAATCAGGTTTCCGCATGCAGGGAATCAGGTTTCCGCACGCAGGGAATCAGGTTTCTGCGCGCAGGGAATCAGGTTTCTGCAGGCAGGGAATCAGCTTTCTGCGCGCAGGGAATCAGGTTTCTGCGTGCAGGGAATGAGGTTTCTGCGCGCAGGGAATCAGGTTTCTGCGCGCAGGGAATCAGGTTTCCGCACGCAGGGAATCAGGTTTCTGCGCGCAGGGAATCAGGTTTCCGCACGCAGGGAATCAGGTTTCTGCGTGCAGGGAATCAGTTTTCTGCGTGCAGGGAATCAGGTTTCTGCAGGCAGGGATTCAGGTTTCTGCAGGCAGGGAATCAGGTTTCTGCGTGCAGGGAATCAGGTTTCTGCGCGCAGGGAATCAGGTTTCTGCGCGCAGGGAATCAGGATTCTGCGCACAGGAAATCAGGTTTCTGCGCACAGGGAATCAGGTTTCTGCTCGCAGGGAATCAGGTTTCTGCGCGCAGGGTCTCAGGTTTCTGCTTGCAGGGAATCAGGTTTCTGCAGGCAGGTAATCAGGTTTCTGCGCGCAGGGAATCAGGTTTCTGCGCGCAGGGAATCAGGTTTCCGCACGCAGGGAATCAGGTTTCTGCGTGCAGGGAATCAGGTTTCTGCGTGCAGGGAATCAGGTTTCTGCAGGCAGGGAATCAGGTTTCTGCGTGCAGGCAATCAGGTTTCTGCGCGCAGGGAATCAGTTTTCTGCGCGCAGGGAATCAGGTTTCTGCGCACAGGGAATCAGGTTTCTGCGCACAGGGAATCAGGTTTCTGCTCGCAGGGAATCAGGTTTCTGCGCGCAGGGTCTCAGGTTTCTGCGTGCAGGGAATCAGGTTTCTGCAGGCAGGTAATCAGGTTTCTGCGCGCAGGGAATCAGGTTTCTGCGCGCAGGGAATCAGGTTTCTGCGCTCAGGGAATCAGGTTTCTGTGCGCAGGGAATCAGGTTTCTGCGCGCAGGGAATCAGGTTTCTGCGCGCAGGTAATCAGGTTTCTGCGCGCAGGGTCTCAGGTTTCTGCGTGCAGGGAATCAGGTTTCTGCAGGCAGGTAATCAGGTTTCTGCGCGCAGGGAATCAGGTTTCTGCAGGCAGGTAATCAGGTTTCCGCAAGCAGGGAATCAGGTTTCTGCGTGCAGGGAATCAGGTTTCTGCGTGCAGGGAATCAGGTTTCTGCGCGCAGGGAATCAGGTTTCTGCACGCAGGGAATCAGGCTTCTGCGCGCAGGGAATCAGGTTTCTGCTTTCAGGTAATCAGGTTTCCGCACGCAGGGAATCAGGTTTCTGCGTGCAGGGAATCAGGTTTCTGCGTGCAGGGAATCAGGTTTCTGCGCGCAGGGAATCAGGTTTCTGCGCGCAGGGAATCAGGTTTCTGCGCGCAGGGAATCAGGTTTCTGCAGGCAGGGATTCAGGTTTCTGCGCGCAGGGAATCAGGTTTCTGCGCGCATGGAATCAGGTTTCTGCAGGCAGGGAATCAGGTTTCTGCGCGCAGGGAATCAGGTTTCTGCAGGCAGGGAATCAGGTTTCTGCGCGCAGGGAATCAGGTTTCTGCGCGCAGGGAATCAGGTTTCTGCGTGCAGGGAATCAGGTTTCTGAGCGCAGGGAATCAGGTTTCTGCGTGCAGGGAATCAGGTTTCTGCGCGCAGGGAATCAGGTTTCTGCGCGCAGGGAATCAGGTTTCTGCGCGCTGAGAATCAGGTTTCTGCGCGCAAGGAATCAGGTTTCTGCGCGCAGGGAATCAGGTTTCTGCGCGCAGGGAATCAGGTTTCTGCGTGCAGGGAATCAGGTTTCTGCGTGCAGGGAATCAGTTTTCCGCACGCAGGAAATCAGGTTTATGCACGCAGGGAATCAGGTTTCTGCGTGCAGGGAATCAGGTTTCTGCGCGCAGGGAATCAGGTTTCCGCACGCAGGGAATCAGGTTTCTGCGTGCAGGGAATCAGGTTTCTGCGTGCAGGGAATCAGGTTTCTGCACGCAGGGAATCAGGTTTCTGCACGCAGGGAATCAGGTTTCTGCACGCAGGGAATCAGGTTTCTGCACGCAGGGAATCAGGTTTCTGTGCGCAGGGAATCAGGTTTCTGTGCGCTGGGAATCAGGTTTCTGCGTGCAGGGAATCAGGTTTTTTTGCGCAGGGAATCAGGTTTCTGTGCGCGGGGAATCAGGTTTCTGCAGGCAGGGAATCAGGTTTCTGAACGCAGGGAATCAGTTTTCCGCACGCAGGGAATCAGGTTTCTGCGCGCAGGGAATCAGGTTTCTGCGTGCAGGGAATCAGGTTTCTGCGTGCAGGGAATCAGGTTTCTGTGCGCAGGGAATCAGGTTTCTGCAGGCAGGGAATCAGGTTTCTGTGCGCAGGGAATCAGGTTTCTGTGCGCAGGGAATCAGGTTTCTGCGTGCAGGGAATCAGGTTTCTGCGTGCAGGGAATCAGGTTTCTTTGCGCAGGGAATCAGGTTTCTGCAGGCAGGGAATCAGGTTTCTGCACGCAGGGAATCAGGTTTCTGCGCGCAGGGAATCAGGTTTCTGCAGGCAGGGAATCAGGTTTCTGCGCGCAGGAAATCAGGTTTCTGCGCGCAGGGAATCAGGTTTCTGCGTGCAGGGAATCAGGTTTCTGCGCGCAGGGAATCAGGTTTCTGCGTGCAGGGAATCAGGTTTCTGCGCGCAGGGAATCAGGTTTCCGCACGCAGGGAATCAGGTTTCTGCACGCAGGGAATCAGGTTTCTGCACGCAGGGAATCAGGTTTCTGCGTGCAGGGAATCAGGTTTCCGCTCGCAGGGAATCAGGTTTCTGCGTGCAGGGAATCAGGTTTCTGCATGCATGGAATCAGGATTCTGCACGCAGGGAATCAGGTTTCTGCACGCAGGGAATCAGGTTTCTGCGTGCAGGGAATCAGGTTTCTGCACGCAGGGAATCAGGATTCTGTGCGCAGGGAATCAGGTTTCCGCACGCTGGGAATCAGGTTTCTGCGTGCAGTGAATCAGGTTTCTGTGCGCAGGGAATCAGGTTTCTGTGCGCGGGGAATCAGGTTTCTGCAGGCAGGGAATCAGGTTTCTGCACGCAGGGAATCAGTTTTCCGCACGCAGGGAATCAGGTTTCTGCGCGCAGGGAATCAGGTTTCTGCTTGCAGGGAATCAGGTTTCTGCGTACAGGGAATCAGGTTTCTGTGCGCAGGGAATCAGGTTTCTGCAGGCAGGGAATCAGGTTTCTGCGCGCAGGGAATCAGGTTTCTGTGCGCAGGGAATCAGGTTTCTGCGTGCAGGTTTCTGCGTGCAGGGAATCATGTTTCTTTGCGCAGGGAATCAGGTTTCTGCAGGCAGGGAATCAGGTTTCTGCACGCAGGGAATCAGGTTTCCGCACGCAGGGAATCAGGTTTCTGCGCGCAGGGAATCAGGTTTCTGTGCGCAGGGAATCAGGTTTCTGCAGGCAGGGAATCAGGTTTCTGCACGCAGGGAATCAGGTTTCTGCGCGCAGGGAATCAGGTTTCTGCAGGCAGGGAATCAGGTTTCTGCGCGCAGGGAATCAGGTTTCTGCGCGCAGGGAATCAGGTTTCTGCAGGCATGGAATCAGGTTTCTGTGCGCAGGGAATCAGGTTTCTGCAGGCAGGGAATCAGGTTTCTGCGCGCAGGGAATCAGGTTTCTGCGCGCAGGGAATCAGGTTTCTGCAGGCATGGAATCAGGTTTCTGCGCGCAGGGAATCAGGTTTCTGCAGGCAGGGAATCAGGTTTCTGCAGGCATGGAATCAGGTTTCTGCGCGCATGGAATCAGGTTTCTGCACGCAGGGAATCAGGTTTCCGCATGCAGGGAATCAGGTTTCCGCACGCAGGGAATCAGGTTTCTGCGCGCAGGGAATCAGGTTTCTGCAGGCAGGGAATCAGCTTTCTGCGCGCAGGGAATCAGGTTTCTGCGTGCAGGGAATGAGGTTTCTGCGCGCAGGGAATCAGGTTTCTGCGCGCAGGGAATCAGGTTTCCGCACGCAGGGAATCAGGTTTCTGCGCGCAGGGAATCAGGTTTCCGCACGCAGGGAATCAGGTTTCTGCGTGCAGGGAATCAGGTTTCTGCGTGCAGGGAATCAGGTTTCTGCAGGCAGGGATTCAGGTTTCTGCAGGCAGGGAATCAGGTTTCTGCGTGCAGGGAATCAGGTTTCTGCGCGCAGGGAATCAGGTTTCTGCGCGCAGGGAATCAGGATTCTGCGCACAGGAAATCAGGTTTCTGCGCACAGGGAATCAGGTTTCTGCTCGCAGGGTATCAGGTTTCTGCGCGCAGGGTCTCAGGTTTCTGCGTGCAGGGAATCAGGTTTCTGCAGGCAGGTAATCAGGTTTCTGCGCGCAGGGAATCAGGTTTCTGCGCGCAGGGAATCAGGTTTCCGCACGCAGGGAATCAGGTTTCTGCGTGCAGGGAATCAGGTTTCTGCGTGCAGGGAATCAGGTTTCTGCAGGCAGGGAATCAGGTTTCTGCGTGCAGGCAATCAGGTTTCTGCGCGCAGGGAATCAGTTTTCTGCGCGCAGGGAATCAGGTTTCTGCGCACAGGGAATCAGGTTTCTGCGCACAGGGAATCAGGTTTCTGCTCGCAGGGAATCAGGTTTCTGCGCGCAGGGTCTCAGGTTTCTGCGTGCAGGGAATCAGGTTTCTGCAGGCAGGTAATCAGGTTTCTGCGCGCAGGGAATCAGGTTTCTGCGCGCAGGGAATCAGGTTTCTGCGCTCAGGGAATCAGGTTTCTGTGCGCAGGGAATCAGGTTTCTGCGCGCAGGGAATCAGGTTTCTGCGCGCAGGTAATCAGGTTTCTGCGCGCAGGGTCTCAGGTTTCTGCGTGCAGGGAATCAGGTTTCTGCAGGCAGGTAATCAGGTTTCTGCGCGCAGGGAATCAGGTTTCTGCAGGCAGGTAATCAGGTTTCCGCAAGCAGGGAATCAGGTTTCTGCGTGCAGGGAATCAGGTTTCTGCGTGCAGGGAATCAGGTTTCTGCGCGCAGGGAATCAGGTTTCTGCACGCAGGGAATCAGGCTTCTGCGCGCAGGGAATCAGGTTTCTGCTTTCAGGTAATCAGGTTTCCGCACGCAGGGAATCAGGTTTCTGCGTGCAGGGAATCAGGTTTCTGCGTGCAGGGAATCAGGTTTCTGCGCGCAGGGAATCAGGTTTCTGCGCGCAGGGAATCAGGTTTCTGCGCGCAGGGAATCAGGTTTCTGCAGGCAGGGATTCAGGTTTCTGCGCGCAGGGAATCAGGTTTCTGCGCGCATGGAATCAGGTTTCTGCAGGCAGGGAATCAGGTTTCTGCGCGCAGGGAATCAGGTTTCTGCAGGCAGGGAATCAGGTTTCTGCGCGCAGGGAATCAGGTTTCTGCACGCAGGGAATCAGGTTTCTGCGCGCAGGGAATCAGGTTTCTGCGCGCAGGGAATCAGGTTTCCGCACGCAGGGAATCAGGTTTCTGCGTGCAGGGAATCAGGTTTCTGCAGGCAGGTAATCAGGTTTCTGCGCGCAGGGAATCAGGTTTCTGCGCGCAGGGAATCAGGTTTCCGCACGCAGGGAATCAGGTTTCTGCGTGCAGGGAATCAGGTTTCTGCGTGCAGGGAATCAGGTTTCTGCAGGCAGGGAATCAGGTTTCTGCGTGCAGGCAATCAGGTTTCTGCGCGCAGGGAATCAGTTTTCTGCGCGCAGGGAATCAGGTTTCTGCGCACAGGGAATCAGGTTTCTGCGCACAGGGAATCAGGTTTCTGCTCGCAGGGAATCAGGTTTCTGCGCGCAGGGTCTCAGGTTTCTGCGTGCAGGGAATCAGGTTTCTGCAGGCAGGTAATCAGGTTTCTGCGCGCAGGGAATCAGGTTTCTGCGCGCAGGGAATCAGGTTTCTGCGCTCAGGGAATCAGGTTTCTGTGCGCAGGGAATCAGGTTTCTGCGCGCAGGGAATCAGGTTTCTGCGCGCAGGTAATCAGGTTTCTGCGCGCAGGGTCTCAGGTTTCTGCGTGCAGGGAATCAGGTTTCTGCAGGCAGGTAATCAGGTTTCTGCGCGCAGGGAATCAGGTTTCTGCAGGCAGGTAATCAGGTTTCCGCAAGCAGGGAATCAGGTTTCTGCGTGCAGGGAATCAGGTTTCTGCGTGCAGGGAATCAGGTTTCTGCGCGCAGGGAATCAGGTTTCTGCACGCAGGGAATCAGGCTTCTGCGCGCAGGGAATCAGGTTTCTGCTTTCAGGTAATCAGGTTTCCGCACGCAGGGAATCAGGTTTCTGCGTGCAGGGAATCAGGTTTCTGCGTGCAGGGAATCAGGTTTCTGCGCGCAGGGAATCAGGTTTCTGCGCGCAGGGAATCAGGTTTCTGCGCGCAGGGAATCAGGTTTCTGCAGGCAGGGATTCAGGTTTCTGCGCGCAGGGAATCAGGTTTCTGCGCGCATGGAATCAGGTTTCTGCAGGCAGGGAATCAGGTTTCTGCGCGCAGGGAATCAGGTTTCTGCAGGCAGGGAATCAGGTTTCTGCGCGCAGGGAATCAGGTTTCTGCACGCAGGGAATCAGGTTTCTGCGTGCAGGGAATCAGGTTTCTGAGCGCAGGGAATCAGGTTTCTGCGTGCAGGGAATCAGGTTTCTGCGCGCAGGGAATCAGGTTTCTGCGCGCAGGGAATCAGGTTTCTGCGCGCTGAGAATCAGGTTTCTGCGCGCAAGGAATCAGGTTTCTGCGCGCAGGGAATCAGGTTTCTGCGCGCAGGGAATCAGGTTTCTGCGTGCAGGGAATCAGGTTTCTGCGTGCAGGGAATCAGTTTTCCGCACGCAGGAAATCAGGTTTCTGCACGCAGGGAATCAGGTTTCTGCGTGCAGGGAATCAGGTTTCTGCGCGCAGGGAATCAGGTTTCCACACGCAGGGAATCAGGTTTCTGCGTGCAGGGAATCAGGTTTCTGCGTGCAGGGAATCAGGTTTCTGCACGCAGGGAATCAGGTTTCTGCACGCAGGGAATCAGGTTTCTGCACGCAGGGAATCAGGTTTCTGCACGCAGGGAATCAGGTTTCTGTGCGCAGGGAATCAGGTTTCTGTGCGCTGGGAATCAGGTTTCTGCGTGCAGGGAATCAGGTTTTTGTGCGCAGGGAATCAGGTTTCTGTGCGCGGGGAATCAGGTTTCTGCAGGCAGGGAATCAGGTTTCTGAACGCAGGGAATCAGTTTTCCGCACGCAGGGAATCAGGTTTCTGCGCGCAGGGAATCAGGTTTCTGCGTGCAGGGAATCAGGTTTCTGCGTGCAGGGAATCAGGTTTCTGTGCGCAGGGAATCAGGTTTCTGCAGGCAGGGAATCAGGTTTCTGTGCGCAGGGAATCAGGTTTCTGTGCGCAGGGAATCAGGTTTCTGCGTGCAGGGAATCAGGTTTCTGCGTGCAGGGAATCAGTTTTCCGCACGCAGGAAATCAGGTTTCTGCACGCAGGGAATCAGGTTTCTGCGTGCAGGGAATCAGGTTTCTGCGCGCAGGGAATCAGGTTTCCGCACGCAGGGAATCAGGTTTCTGCGTGCAGGGAATCAGGTTTCTGCGTGCAGGGAATCAGGTTTCTGCACGCAGGGAATCAGGTTTCTGCACGCAGGGAATCAGGTTTCTGCACGCAGGGAATCAGGTTTCTGCACGCAGGGAATCAGGTTTCTGTGCGCAGGGAATCAGGTTTCTGTGCGCTGGGAATCAGGTTTCTGCGTGCAGGGAATCAGGTTTTTGTGCGCAGGGAATCAGGTTTCTGTGCGCGGGGAATCAGGTTTCTGCAGGCAGGGAATCAGGTTTCTGAACGCAGGGAATCAGTTTTCCGCACGCAGGGAATCAGGTTTCTGCGCGCAGGGAATCAGGTTTCTGCGTGCAGGGAATCAGGTTTCTGCGTGCAGGGAATCAGGTTTCTGTGCGCAGGGAATCAGGTTTCTGCAGGCAGGGAATCAGGTTTCTGTGCGCAGGGAATCAGGTTTCTGTGCGCAGGGAATCAGGTTTCTGCGTGCAGGGAATCAGGTTTCTGCGTGCAGGGAATCAGGTTTCTTTGCGCAGGGAATCAGGTTTCTGCAGGCAGGGAATCAGGTTTCTGCACGCAGGGAATCAGGTTTCCGCACGCAGGGAATCAGGTTTCTACGCGCAGGGAATCAGGTTTCCGCACGCAGGGAATCAGGTTTCTGCGTGCAGGGAATCAGGTTTCTGCGTGCAGGGAATCAGGTTTCTGTGCGCAGGGAATCAGGTTTCTGCAGGCAGGGAATCAGGTTTCTGCGCGCAGGGAATCAGGTTTCTGCGCGCAGGGAATCAGGTTTCTGCGCGCAGGGAATCAGGTTTCTGCAGGCAGGGAATCAGGTTTCTGCGTGCAGGGAATCAGGTTTCTGCGCGCAGGGAATCAGGTTTCTGCGCGCATGGAATCAGGTTTCTGCGCGCAGGGAATCAGGTTTCTGCGCGCAGGGAATCAGGTTTCCGCACGCAGGGAATCAGGTTTCTGCGCGCAGGGAATCAGGTTTCCGCAGGCATGGAATCAGGTTTCTGCGCGCAGGGAATCAGGTTTCTGCAGGCAGGGAATCAGGTTTTTGCGCGCAGGGAATCAGGTTTCTGCGCGCAGGGAATCAGGTTTCTGCAGGCAGGGAATCAGGTTTCCGCGTGCAGGGAATCAGGTTTCTGCGCGCATGGAATCAGGTTTCTGTGCGCAGGGAATCAGGTTTCCGCACGCAGGGAATCAGGTTTCCGCACGCAGGGAATCAGGATTCTCCACGCAGGGAATCAGGTTTCTGCAGGCAGGGAATCAGGTTTCTGCGCGCAGGGAATCAGGTTTCTGCGAGCAGGGAATCAGGTTTCTGCAGGCCGGGAATCAGGTTTCTGCAGGCATGGAATCAGGTTTCTGCGCGCAGGGAATCAGGTTTCTGCAGGCAGGGAATCAGGTTTCCGCACGCAGGGAATCAGGTTTCTGCGTGCAGGGAATCAGGTTTCTGCGCGCATGGAATCAGGTTTCTGCAGGCAGGGAATCAGTTTTCTGCAGGCAGGGAATCAGGTTTCTGCACGCAGGGAATCAGGTTTCCGCACGCAGGGAATCAGGTTTCCGCACGCAGGGAATCAGGTTTCTGCACGCAGGGAATCAGGTTTCTGCAGGCAGGGAATCAGCTTTCTGCGCGCAGGGAATCAGGTTTCTGCGTGCAGGGAATCAGGTTTCTGCGTGCAGGGAATGAGGTTTCTGCGTGCAAGGAATCAGCTTTCTGCGCGCAGGGAATCAGGTTTCTGCGTGCAGGGAATGAGGTTTCTACGCGCAGGGAATCAGGTTTCTGCGCGCAATCAGGTTTCTGCGCGCAGGGAATCAGGTTTCTGCGTGCAGGGAATCAGGTTTCTGCAGGCAGGTAATCAGGTTTCCGCAGGCATGGAATCAGGTTTTTGTGCGCATGGAATCAGGTTTCTGCAGGCATGGAATCAGGTTTCTGCGCGCAGGGAATCAGGTTTCTGCAGGCAGGGAATCAGGTTTCTGCAGGCAGGGAATCAGGTTTCTGCAGGCATGGAATCAGGTTTCTGTGCGCAGGGAATCAGGTTTCTGCAGGCATGGAATCAGGTTTCTGCGCGCAGGGAATCAGGATTCCGCACGCAGGGAATCAGGTTTCTGCAGGCAGGGAATCAGGTTTCTGCAGGCAGGGAATCAGGTTTCTGCGCGCAGGGAATCAGGTTTCTGCGCGCAGGGAATCAGGTTTCTGCAGGCATGGAATCAGGTTTCTGCAGGCATGGAATCAGGTTTCTGTGCGCAGGGAATCAGGTTTCTGCGCGCAGGGAATCAGGTTTCTGCGCGCATGGAATCAGGTTTCTGCAGGCATGGAATCAGGTTTCTGCAGGCAGGGAATCAGGTTTCTGCAGGCATGGAATCAGGTTTCTGCACGCAGGGAATCAGGTTTCCGCACGCAGGGAATCAGGTTTCCGCACGCAGGGAATCAGGTTTCCGCACGCAGGGAATCAGGTTTCTGCGCGCAGGGAATCAGGTTTCTGCAGGCAGGGAATCAGCTTTCTGCGCGCAGGGAATCAGGTTTCTGCGTGCAGGGAATGAGGTTTCTGCGCGCAGGGAATCAGGTTTCTGCGCGCAGGGAATCAGGTTTCCGCACACAGGGAATCAGGTTTCTGCACGCAGGGAATCAGGTATCTGCGCGCAGGGAATCAGGTTTCCGCACGCAGGGAATCAGGTTTCTGCGTGCAGGGAATCAGGTTTCTGCGTGCAGGGAATCAGGTTTCTGCAGGCAGGGAATCAGGTTTCTGCAGGCAGGGAATCAGGTTTCTGCGCGCAGAGAATCAGGTTTCTGCGCGCAGGGAATCAGGTTTCTGCGCACAGGGAATCAGGTTTCTGCGCACAGGGAATCAGGTTTCTGCTCGCAGGGAATCAGGTTTCTGCTCGCAGGGTATCAGGTTTCTGCGCGCAGGGTCTCAGGTTTCTGCGTGCAGGGAATCAGGTTTCTGCAGGCAGGTAATCAGGTTTCTGCGCGCAGGGAATCAGGTTTCTGCGAGCAGGGAATCAGGTATCTGCAGGCAGGGAATCAGGTTTCTGCAGGCAGGGAATCAGGTTTCTGCGCGCAGGGAATCAGGTTTCTGCGCGCAGGGAATCAGGTTTCTGCGCACAGGGAATCAGGTTTCTGCGCACAGGGAATCAGGTTTCTGCTCGCAGGGAATCAGGTTTCTGCTCGCAGGGAATCAGGTTTCTGCGCGCAGGGTCTCAGGTTTCTGCGTGCAGGGAATCAGGTTTCTGCAGGCAGGTAATCAGGTTTCTGCGCGCAGGGAATCAGGTTTCTGCGAGCAGGGAATCAGGTTTCTGCGCGCAGGGAATCAGGTTTCTGTGCGCAGGGAATCAGGTTTCTGCGCGCAGGGAATCAGGTTTCTGCGCGCAGGGAATCAGGTTTCTGCGCGCAGGGTCTCAGGTTTCTGCAGGCAGGTAATCAGGTTTCTGCGCGCAGGGAATCAGGTTTCTGCGCGCAGGGAATCAGGTTTCTGCGCGCAGGGAATCAGGTTTCTGCAGGCAGGGAATCAGGTTTCTGCGCGCATGGAATCAGGTTTCTGCGCGCAGGGAATCAGGTTTCCGCGCGCAGGGAATCAGGTTTCTGCGCGCAGGGAATCAGGTTTCTGCAGGCAGGGAATCAGGTTTCTGCGTGCAGGGAATCAGGTTTCTGCGCGCAGGGAATCAGGTGTCTGCAGGCAGGGAATCAGGTTTCTGCAGGCAGGGAATCAGGTTTCTGCACGCAGGGAATCAGGTTTCTGCGCGCAGGGAATCAGGTTTCTGCAGGCATGGAATCAGGTTTCTGCAGGCATGGAATCAGGTTTCTGCGCGCAGGGAATCAGGTTTCTGCGCGCAGGGAATCAGGTTTCTGCAGGTAGGGAATCAGGTTTCTGCGCGCAGGGAATGAGGTTTCTGCGCGCAGAGAATCAGGTTTCTGCAGGCATGGAATCAGGTTTCTGCGCGCAGGGAATCAGGTTTCTGCAGGCATGGAATCAGGTTTCTGCAGGCATGGAATCAGGTTTCTGCGCGCAGGGAATCAGGTTTCTGCAGGCAGGGAATCAGGTTTCTGCGCGCAGGGAATCAGGTTTCTGCGCGCAGGGAATCAGGTTTCTGCGTGCAGGGAATCAGGTTTCTGCGCGCAGGGAATCATGTTTCTGCGTGCAGGGAATCAGGTTTCCGCGCGCAGGGATTCAGGTTTCTGCAGGCATGGAATCAGGTTTCTGCGCGCAGGGAATCAGGTTTCTGCGCGCAGGGAATCAGGTTTCTGCGCGCAGGGAATCAGGTTTCTGCGCGCAGGGAATCAGGTTTCTGCAGGCAGGGAATCAGGTTTCTGCAGGCAGGGAATCAGGTTTCTGCGTGCAGGGAATCAGGTTTCTTTGCGCAGGGAATCAGGTTTCTGCAGGCAGGGAATCAGGTTTCTGCACGCAGGGAATCAGGTTTCCGCACGCAGGGAATCAGGTTTCTACGCGCAGGGAATCAGGTTTCCGCACGCAGGGAATCAGGTTTCTGCGTGCAGGGAATCAGGTTTCTGCGTGCAGGGAATCAGGTTTCTGTGCGCAGGGAATCAGGTTTCTGCAGGCAGGGAATCAGGTTTCTGCGCGCAGGGAATCAGGTTTCTGCGCGCAGGGAATCAGGTTTCTGCGCGCAGGGAATCAGGTTTCTGCAGGCAGGGAATCAGGTTTCTGCAGGCAGGGAATCAGGTTTCTGCGTGCAGGGAATCAGGTTTCTGCGCGCAGGGAATCAAGTTTCTGCAGGCAGGGAATCAGGTTTCTGCGCGCATGGAATCAGATTTCTGCGCGCAGGGAATCAGGTTTCTGCACGCAGGGAATCAGGTTTCTGCGCGCAGGGAATCAGGTTTCCGCGCGCAGGGAATCAGGTTTCTGCGCGCAGGGAATCACGTTTCTGCAGGCAGGGAATCAGGTTTCTGCGTGCAGGGAATCAGGTTTCTGCGCGCAGGGAATCAGGTTTCTGCAGGCAGGGAATCAGGTTTCTGCAGGCAGGGAATCAGGTTTCTGCGCGCAGGGAATCAGGTTTCTGCGCGCAGGGAATCAGGTTTCTGCAGGCATGGAATCAGGTTTCTGCAGGCATGGAATCAGGTTTCTGCGCGCAGGGAATCAGGTTTCTGCGCGCAGGGAATCAGGTTTCTGCAGGTAGGGAATCAGGTTTCTGCGCGCAGGGAATCAGGTTTCTGCGCGCAGAGAATCAGGTTTCTGCAGGCATGGAATCAGGTTTCTGCGCGCAGGGAATCAGGTTTCTGCAGGCATGGAATCAGGTTTCTGCAGGCATGGAATCAGGTTTCTGCGCGCAGGGAATCAGGTTTCTGCAGGCAGGGAATCAGGTTTCTGCGCGCAGGGAATCAGGTTTCTGCAGGCATGGAATCAGGTTTCTGCAGGCATGGAATCAGGTTTCTGCAGGCATGGAATCAGGTTTCTGCAGGCATGGAATCAGGTTTCTGCAGGCATGGAATCAGGTTTCTGCGTGCAGGGAATCAGGTTTCTGCGCGCAGAGAATCAGGTTTCTGCAGGCATGGAATCAGGTTTCTGCGCACAGGGAATCAGGTTTCTGCAGACAGGGAATCAGGTTTCTGCAGGCAGGGAATCAGGTTTCTGCAGGCAGGGAATCAGGTTTCCGCGCGCAGGGAATCAGGTTTCTGCGCGCAGGGAATCAGGTTTCTGCAGGCAGGGAATCAGGTTTCTGCGTGCAGGGAATCAGGTTTCTGCGCGCAGGGAATCAGGTGTCTGCAGGCAGGGAATCAGGTTTCTGCAGGCAGGGAATCAGGTTTCTGCACGCAGGGAATCAGGTTTCTGCGCGCAGGTAATCAGGTTTCTGCAGGCATGGAATCAGGTTTCTGCAGGCATGGAATCAGGTTTCTGCGCGCAGGGAATCAGGTTTCTGCGCGCAGGGAATCAGGTTTCTGCAGGTAGGGAATCAGGTTTCTGCGCGCAGGGAATGAGGTTTCTGCGCGCAGAGAATCAGGTTTCTGCAGGCATGGAATCAGGTTTCTGCGCGCAGGGAATCAGGTTTCTGCAGGCATGGAATCAGGTTTCTGCAGGCATGGAATCAGGTTTCTGCGCGCAGGGAATCAGGTTTCTGCAGGCAGGGAATCAGGTTTCTGCGCGCAGGGAATCAGGTTTCTGCGCGCAGGGAATCAGGTTTCTGCGTGCAGGGAATCAGGTTTCTGCGCGCAGGGAATCATGTTTCTGCGTGCAGGGAATCAGGTTTCCGCGCGCAGGGATTCAGGTTTCTGCAGGCATGGAATCAGGTTTCTGCGCGCAGGGAATCAGGTTTCTGCGCGCAGGGAATCAGGTTTCTGCGCGCAGGGAATCAGGTTTCTGCGCGCAGGGAATCAGGTTTCTGCAGGCAGGGAATCAGGTTTCTGCAGGCAGGGAATCAGGTTTCTGCGTGCAGGGAATCAGGTTTCTTTGCGCAGGGAATCAGGTTTCTGCAGGCAGGGAATCAGGTTTCTGCACGCAGGGAATCAGGTTTCCGCACGCAGGGAATCAGGTTTCTACGCGCAGGGAATCAGGTTTCCGCACGCAGGGAATCAGGTTTCTGCGTGCAGGGAATCAGGTTTCTGCGTGCAGGGAATCAGGTTTCTGTGCGCAGGGAATCAGGTTTCTGCAGGCAGGGAATCAGGTTTCTGCGCGCAGGGAATCAGGTTTCTGCGCGCAGGGAATCAGGTTTCTGCGCGCAGGGAATCAGGTTTCTGCAGGCAGGGAATCAGGTTTCTGCAGGCAGGGAATCAGGTTTCTGCGTGCAGGGAATCAGGTTTCTGCGCGCAGGGAATCAAGTTTCTGCAGGCAGGGAATCAGGTTTCTGCGCGCATGGAATCAGATTTCTGCGCGCAGGGAATCAGGTTTCTGCACGCAGGGAATCAGGTTTCTGCGCGCAGGGAATCAGGTTTCTGCAGGCAGGGAATCAGGTTTCTGCGCGCAGGGAATCAGGTTTCCGCGCGCAGGGAATCAGGTTTCTGCGCGCAGGGAATCACGTTTCTGCAGGCAGGGAATCAGGTTTCTGCGTGCAGGGAATCAGGTTTCTGCGCGCAGGGAATCAGGTTTCTGCAGGCAGGGAATCAGGTTTCTGCAGGCAGGGAATCAGGTTTCTGCGCGCAGGGAATCAGGTTTCTGCGCGCAGGGAATCAGGTTTCTGCAGGCATGGAATCAGGTTTCTGCAGGCATGGAATCAGGTTTCTGCGCGCAGGGAATCAGGTTTCTGCGCGCAGGGAATCAGGTTTCTGCAGGTAGGGAATCAGGTTTCTGCGCGCAGGGAATCAGGTTTCTGCGCGCAGAGAATCAGGTTTCTGCAGGCATGGAATCAGGTTTCTGCGCGCAGGGAATCAGGTTTCTGCAGGCATGGAATCAGGTTTCTGCAGGCATGGAATCAGGTTTCTGCGCGCAGGGAATCAGGTTTCTGCAGGCAGGGAATCAGGTTTCTGCGCGCAGGGAATCAGGTTTCTGCAGGCATGGAATCAGGTTTCTGCAGGCATGGAATCAGGTTTCTGCAGGCATGGAATCAGGTTTCTGCAGGCATGGAATCAGGTTTCTGCAGGCATGGAATCAGGTTTCTGCGTGCAGGGAATCAGGTTTCTGCGCGCAGAGAATCAGGTTTCTGCAGGCATGGAATCAGGTTTCTGCGCACAGGGAATCAGGTTTCTGCAGACAGGGAATCAGGTTTCTGCAGGCAGGGAATCAGGTTTCTGCAGGCAGGGAATCAGGTTTCTGCGCGCAGGGAATCAGGTTTCTGCGCGCATGGAATCAGATTTCTGCGCGCAGGGAATCAGGTTTCTGCACGCAGGGAATCAGGTTTCTGCGCGCAGGGAATCAGGTTTCTGCAGGCAGGGAATCAGGTTTCTGCGCGCAGGGAATCAGGTTTCCGCGCGCAGGGAATCAGGTTTCTGCGCGCAGGGAATCACGTTTCTGCAGGCAGGGAATCAGGTTTCTGCGTGCAGGGAATCAGGTTTCTGCGCGCAGGGAATCAGGTTTCTGCAGGCAGGGAATCAGGTTTCTGCAGGCAGGGAATCAGGTTTCTGCGCGCAGGGAATCAGGTTTCTGCGCGCAGGGAATCAGGTTTCTGCAGGCATGGAATCAGGTTTCTGCAGGCATGGAATCAGGTTTCTGCGCGCAGGGAATCAGGTTTCTGCGCGCAGGGAATCAGGTTTCTGCAGGTAGGGAATCAGGTTTCTGCGCGCAGGGAATCAGGTTTCTGCGCGCAGAGAATCAGGTTTCTGCAGGCATGGAATCAGGTTTCTGCGCGCAGGGAATCAGGTTTCTGCAGGCATGGAATCAGGTTTCTGCAGGCATGGAATCAGGTTTCTGCGCGCAGGGAATCAGGTTTCTGCAGGCAGGGAATCAGGTTTCTGCGCGCAGGGAATCAGGTTTCTGCAGGCATGGAATCAGGTTTCTGCAGGCATGGAATCAGGTTTCTGCAGGCATGGAATCAGGTTTCTGCAGGCATGGAATCAGGTTTCTGCAGGCATGGAATCAGGTTTCTGCGTGCAGAGAATCAGGTTTCTGCACTCATGGAATCAGGTTTCTGCGCACAGGGAATCAGGTTTCTGCAGGCAGGGAATCAGGTTTCTGCAGGCAGGGAATCAGGTTTCTGCAGGCAGGGAATCAGGTTTCTGCGCGCAGGGAATCAGGTTTCTGCGCGCAGGGAATCAGGTTTCTGCGCACAGAGAATCAGGTTTCTGCAGGCATGGAATCAGGTTTCTGCAGGCATGGAATCAGGTTTCTGTGCGCAGGGAATCAGGTTTCTGCGCACAGGGAATCAGGTTTCTGCAGGCAGGGAATCAGGTTTCTGCAGGCATGGAATCAGGTTTCTGCAGGCATGGAATCAGGTTTCTGCAGGCATGGAATCAGGTTTCTGCAGGCAGGGAATCAGGTTTCTGCGTGCAGGGAATCAGGTTTCTGTGCGTAGGGAATCAGGTTTCTGCAGGCAGGGAATCAGGTTTCTGCAGGCATGGAATCAGGTTTCTGCAGGCATGGAATCAGGTTTCTGCAGGCATGGAATCAGGTGTCTGCGCGCAGGGAATCAGGTTTCTGCAGGCAGGGAATCAGGTTTCTGCGTGCAGGGAATCAGGTTTCTGTGCGCAAGGAATCAGCTTTCTGCAGGCAGGGAATCAGGTTTCTGCAGGCATGGAATCAGGTTTCTGCAGGCATGGAATCAGGTTTCTGCGCGCAGGGAATCAGGTTTCTGCAGGCATGGAATCAGGTTTCTGCGCGCAGGGAATCAGGTTTCTGCAGGCAGGGAATCAGGTTTCTGCGTGCAGGGAATCAGGTTTCTGTGCGCAGGGAATCAGGTTTCTGCAGGCAGGGAATCAGGTTTCTGCGCGCAGGGAATCAGGTTTCTGCGCGCAGGGAATCAGGTTTCTGCGCGCAGGGAATCAGGTTTCTGCAAGCAGGGAATCAGGTTTCTGCGTGCAGGGAATCAGGTTTCTGCGCGCAGGGAATCAGGTTTCTGCAGGCAGGGAATCAGGTTTCTGCGCGCATGGAATCAGGTTTCTGCGCGCATGGAATCAGGTTTCTGCGCGCAGGGAATCAGGTTTCTGCGCGCAGGGAATCAGGTTTCCGCGCGCAGGGAATCAGGTTTCTGCGCGCAGGGAATCAGGTTTCCGCAGGCATGGAATCAGGTTTCTGCGCGCAGGGAATCAGGTTTCTGCAGGCAGGGAATCAGGTTTTTGCGCGCAGGGAATCAGGTTTCTGCGCGCAGGGAATCAGGTTTCTGCAGGCAGGGAATCAGGTTTCCGCGTGCAGGGAATCAGGTTTCTGCGCGCATGGAATCAGGTTTCTGTGCGCAGGGAATCAGGTTTCCGCACGCAGGGAATCAGGTTTCCGCACGCAGGGAATCAGGATTCTCCACGCAGGGAATCAGGTTTCTGCAGGCAGGGAATCAGGTTTCTGCGCGCAGGGAATCAGGTTTCTGCGCGCAGGGAATCAGGTTTCTGCAGGCCGGGAATCAGGTTTCTGCAGGCATGGAATCAGGTTTCTGCGCGCAGGGAATCAGGTTTCTGCAGGCAGGGAATCAGGTTTCCGCACGCAGGGAATCAGGTTTCTGCGTGCAGGGAATCAGGTTTCTGCGCGCATGGAATCAGGTTTCTGCAGGCAGGGAATCAGGTTTCTGCAGGCAGGGAATCAGGTTTCTGCACGCAGGGAATCAGGTTTCCGCACGCAGGGAATCAGGTTTCCGCACGCAGGGAATCAGGTTTCTGCGCGCAGGGAATCAGGTTTCTGCAGGCAGGGAATCAGCTTTCTGCGCGCAGGGAATCAGGTTTCTGCGTGCAGGGAATGAGGTTTCTGCGTGCAGGGAATGAGGTTTCTGCGTGCAAGGAATCAGCTTTCTGCGCGCAGGGAATCAGGTTTCTGCGTGCAGGGAATGAGGTTTCTACGCGCAGGGAATCAGGTTTCTGCGCGCAATCAGGTTTCTGCGCGCAGGGAATCAGGTTTCTGCACGCAGGGAATCAGGTTTCTGCAGGCAGGTAATCAGGTTTCCGCAGGCATGGAATCAGGTTTTTGTGCGCAGGGAATCAGGTTTCTGCAGGCATGGAATCAGGTTTCTGCGCGCAGGGAATCAGGATTCCGCACGCAGGGAATCAGGTTTCTGCAGGCAGGGAATCAGGTTTCTGCAGGCAGGGAATCAGGTTTCTGCGCGCAGGGAATCAGGTTTCTGCGCGCAGGGAATCAGGTTTCTGCAGGCATGGAATCAGGTTTCTGCAGGCATGGAATCAGGTTTCTGTGCGCAGGGAATCAGGTTTCTGCGCGCAGGGAATCAGGTTTCTGCGCGCATGGAATCAGGTTTCTGCAGGCATGGAATCAGGTTTCTGCAGGCAGGGAATCAGGTTTCTGCAGGCATGGAATCAGGTTTCTGCACGCAGGGAATCAGGTTTCCGCACGCAGGGAATCAGGTTTCCGCACGCAGGGAATCAGGTTTCCGCACGCAGGGAATCAGGTTTCTGCGCGCAGGGAATCAGGTTTCTGCAGGCAGGGAATCAGCTTTCTGCGCGCAGGGAATCAGGTTTCTGCGTGCAGGGAATGAGGTTTCTGCGCGCAGGGAATCAGGTTTCTGCGCGCAGGGAATCAGGTTTCCGCACACAGGGAATCAGGTTTCTGCACGCAGGGAATCAGGTATCTGCGCGCAGGGAATCAGGTTTCCGCACGCAGGGAATCAGGTTTCTGCGTGCAGGGAATCAGGTTTCTGCGTGCAGGGAATCAGGTTTCTGCAGGCAGGGAATCAGGTTTCTGCAGGCAGGGAATCAGGTTTCTGCGCACAGGGAATCAGGTTTCTGCGCACAGGGAATCAGGTTTCTGCTCGCAGGGAATCAGGTTTCTGCTCGCAGGGTATCAGGTTTCTGCGCGCAGGGTCTCAGGTTTCTGCGTGCAGGGAATCAGGTTTCTGCAGGCAGGTAATCAGGTTTCTGCGCGCAGGGAATCAGGTTTCTGCGAGCAGGGAATCAGGTTTCTGCAGGCAGGGAATCAGGTTTCTGCAGGCAGGGAATCAGGTTTCTGCGCGCAGGGAATCAGGTTTCTGCGCGCAGGGAATCAGGTTTCTGCACACAGGGAATCAGGTTTCTGCGCACAGGGAATCAGGTTTCTGCTCGCAGGGAATCAGGTTTCTGCTCGCAGGGAATCAGGTTTCTGCGCGCAGGGTCTCAGGTTTCTGCGTGCAGGGAATCAGGTTTCTGCAGGCAGGTAATCAGGTTTCTGCGCGCAGGGAATCAGGTTTCTGCGAGCAGGGAATCAGGTTTCTGCGCGCAGGGAATCAGGTTTCTGTGCGCAGGGAATCAGGTTTCTGCGCGCAGGGAATCAGGTTTCTGCGCGCAGGGAATCAGGTTTCTGCGCGCAGGGTCTCAGGTTTCTGCAGGCAGGTAATCAGGTTTCTGCGCGCAGGGAATCAGGTTTCTGCGAGCAGGGAATCAGGTTTCTGCGCGCAGGGAATCAGGTTTCTGTGCGCAGGGAATCAGGTTTCTGCGCGCAGGGAATCAGGTTTCTGCGCGCAGGGAATCAGGTTTCTGCAGGCAGGGAATCAGGTTTCTGCGCGCAGGGAATCAGGTTTCCGCGCGCAGGGAATCAGGTTTCTGCGCGCAGGGAATCAGGTTTCTGCAGGCAGGGAATCAGGTTTCTGCGTGCAGGGAATCAGGTTTCTGCGCGCAGGGAATCAGGTGTCTGCAGGCAGGGAATCAGATTTCTGCAGGCAGGGAATCAGGTTTCTGCACGCAGGGAATCAGGTTTCTGCGCGCAGGGAATCAGGTTTCTGCAGGCATGGAATCAGGTTTCTGCAGGCATGGAATCAGGTTTCTGCGCGCAGGGAATCAGGTTTCTGCGCGCAGGGAATCAGGTTTCTGCAGGTAGGGAATCAGGTTTCTGCGCGCAGGGAATCAGGTTTCTGCGCGCAGAGAATCAGGTTTCTGCAGGCATGGAATCAGGTTTCTGCGCGCAGGGAATCAGGTTTCTGCAGGCATGGAATCAGGATTCTGCAGGCATGGAATCAGGTTTCTGCGCGCAGGGAATCAGGTTTCTGCAGGCAGGGAATCAGGTTTCTGCGCGCAGGGAATCAGGTTTCTGCGCGCAGGGAATCAGGTTTCTGCGCGCAGGGAATCAGGTTTCTGCAGGCAGGGAATCAGGTTTCTGCGTGCAGGGAATCAGGTTTCCGCGCGCAGGGATTCAGGTTTCCGCAGGCATGGAATCAGGTTTCTGCGCGCAGGGAATCAGGTTTCTGCGCGCAGGGAATCAGGTTTCTGCGCGCAGGGAATCAGGTTTCTGCGCGCAGGGAATCAGGTTTCTGCAGGCAGGGAATCAGGTTTCTGCAGGCAGGGAATCAGGTTTCTGCGTGCAGGGAATCAGGTTTCTGCGCGCAGGGAATCAGGTTTCTGCAGGCAGGGAATCAGGTTTCTGCGCGCATGGAATCAGATTTCTGCGCGCAGGGAATCAGGTTTCTGCACGCAGGGAATCAGGTTTCTGCGCGCAGGGAATCAGGTTTCTGCAGGCAGGGAATCAGGTTTCTGCGCGCAGGGAATCAGGTTTCCGCGCACAGGAAATCAGGTTTCTGCGCGCAGGGAATCACGTTTCTGCAGGCAGGGAATCAGGTTTCTGCGTGCAGGGAATCAGGTTTCTGCGCGCAGGGAATCAGGTTTCTGCAGGCAGGGAATCAGGTTTCTGCAGGCAGGGAATCAGGTTTCTGTGCGCAGGGAATCAGGTTTCTGCGCGGAGGGAATCAGGTTTCTGCAGGCATGGAATCAGGTTTCTGCAGGCATGGAATCAGGTTTCTGCGCGCAGGGAATCAGGTTTCTGCGCGCAGGGAATCAGGTTTCTGCAGGTAGGGAATCAGGTTTCTGCGCGCAGGGAATCAGGTTTCTGCGCGCAGAGAATCAGGTTTCTGCAGGCATGGAATCAGGTTTCTGCGCGCAGGGAATCAGGTTTCTGCAGGCATGGAATCAGGTTTCTGCAGGCATGGAATCAGGTTTCTGCGCGCAGGGAATCAGGTTTCTGCAGGCAGGGAATCAGGTTTCTGCGCGCAGGGAATCAGGTTTCTGCAGGCATGGAATCAGGTTTCTGCAGGCATGGAATCAGGTTTCTGCAGGCATGGAATCAGGTTTCTGCAGGCATGGAATCAGGTTTCTGCAGGCATGGAATCAGGTTTCTGCGTGCAGGGAATCAGGTTTCTGCGCGCAGAGAATCAGGTTTCTGCAGGCATGGAATCAGGTTTCTGCGCACAGGGAATCAGGTTTCTGCAGGCAGGGAATCAGGTTTCTGCAGGCAGGGAATCAGGTTTCTGCAGGCAGGGAATCAGGTTTCTGCGCGCAGGGAATCAGGTTTCTGCGCGCAGGGAATCAGGTTTCTGCGCACAGAGAATCAGGTTTCTGCAGGCATGGAATCAGGTTTCTGCAGGCATGGAATCAGGTTTCTGTGCGCAGGGAATCAGGTTTCTGCGCACAGGGAATCAGGTTTCTGCAGGCAGGGAATCAGGTTTCTGCAGGCATGGAATCAGGTTTCTGCAGGCATGGAATCAGGTTTCTGCAGGCATGGAATCAGGTTTCTGCAGGCAGGGAATCAGGTTTCTGCGTGCAGGGAATCAGGTTTCTGTGCGTAGGGAATCAGGTTTCTGCAGGCAGGGAATCAGGTTTCTGCAGGCATGGAATCAGGTTTCTGCAGGCATGGAATCAGGTTTCTGCAGGCATGGAATCAGGTGTCTGCGCGCAGGGAATCAGGTTTCTGCAGGCAGGGAATCAGGTTTCTGCGTGCAGGGAATCAGGTTTCTGTGCGCAGGGAATCAGCTTTCTGCAGGCAGGGAATCAGGTTTCTGCAGGCATGGAATCAGGTTTCTTCAGGCATGGAATCAGGTTTCTGCGCGCAGGGAATCAGGTTTCTGCAGGCAGGGAATCAGGTTTCTGCGCGCAGGGAATCAGGTTTCTGCAGGCAGGGAATCAGGTTTCTGCGCGCAGGGAATCAGGTTTCTGCAGGCAGGGAATCAGGTTTCTGCAGGCATGGAATCAGGTTTCTGCAGGCAGGGAATCAGGTTTCTGCGTTCAGGGAATCAGGTTTCTGTGCGCAGGGAATCAGGTTTCTGCGCGCAGGGAATCAGGTTTCTGCAGGCATGGAATCAGGTTTCTGCAGGCATGGAATCAGGTTTCTGCAGGCATGGAATCAGGTTTCTGCAGGCAGGGAATCAGGTCTCTGCGTGCAGGGAATCAGGTTTCTGCGCGCAGGGAATCAGGTTTCTGCAGGCATGGAATCAGGTTTCTGCTCGCAGGGAATCAGGTTTCTGCAGGCATGGAATCAGGTTTCTGCAGGCATGGAATCAGGTTTCTGCGCGCAGGGAATCAGGTTTCTGCAGGCAGGGAATCAGGTTTCTGCGCGCAGGGAATCAGGTTTCTGCAGGCATGGAATCAGGTTTCTGCAGGCATGGAATCAGGATTCTGCAGGCATGGAATCAGGTTTCTGCAGGCATGGAATCAGGTTTCTGCAGGCATGGAATCAGGTTTCTGCGTGCAGGGAATCAGGTTTCTGCGCGCAGAGAATCAGGTTTCTGCAGGCATGGAATCAGGTTTCTGCGCACAGGGAATCAGGTTTCTGCAGGCAGGGAATCAGGTTTCTGCAGGCAGGGAATCAGGTTTCTGCAGGCAGGGAATCAGGTTTCTGCGCGCAGGGAATCTGGTTTCTGCGCGCAGGGAATCAGGTTTCTGCGCACAGAGAATCAGGTTTCTGCAGGCATGGAATCAGGTTTCTGCAGGCATGGAATCAGGTTTCTGTGCGCAGGGAATCAGGTTTCTGCGCACAGGGAATCAGGTTTCTGCAGGCAGGGAATCAGGTTTCTGCAGGCATGGAATCAGGTTTCTGCAGGCATGGAATCAGGTTTCTGCAGGCATGGATTCAGGTTTCTGCAGGCAGGGAATCAGGTTTCTGCGTGCAGGGAATCAGGTTTCTGTGCGTAGGGAATCAGGTTTCTGCAGGCAGGGAATCAGGTTTCTGCAGGCATGGAATCAGGTTTCTGCAGGCATGGAATCAGGTTTCTGCAGGCATGGAATCAGGTGTCTGCGCGCAGGGAATCAGGTTTCTGCAGGCAGGGAATCAGGTTTCTGCGTGCAGGGAATCAGGTTTCTGTGCGCAGGGAATCAGCTTTCTGCAGGCAGGGAATCAGGTTTCTGCAGGCATGGAATCAGGTTTCTGCAGGCATGGAATCAGGTTTCTGCGCGCAGGGAATCAGGTTTCTGCAGGCAGGGAATCAGGTTTCTGCGCGCAGGGAATCAGGTTTCTGCAGGCAGGGAATCAGGTTTCTGCGCGCAGGGAATCAGGTTTCTGCAGGCAGGGAATCAGGTTTCTGCAGGCATGGAATCAGGTTTCTGCAGGCAGGGAATCAGGTTTCTGCGTTCAGTGAATCAGGTTTCTGTGCGCAGGGAATCAGGTTTCTGCGCGCAGGGAATCAGGTTTCTGCAGGCATGGAATCAGGTTTCTGCAGGCATGGAATCAGGTTTCTGCAGGCATGGAATCAGGTTTCTGCAGGCAGGGAATCAGGTCTCTGCGTGCAGGGAATCAGGTTTCTGCGCGCAGGGAATCAGGTTTCTGCAGGCATGGAATCAGGTTTCTGCTCGCAGGGAATCAGGTTTCTGCGCGCAGGGAATTAGGTTTCTGCAGGCAGGGAATCAGGTTTCTGCAGGCAGGGAATCAGGTTTCTGCGTGCAGGGAATCAGGTTTCTGCACGCAGGGAATCAGGTTTCTGTAGGCAGGGAATAAGGTTTCTGCAGGCAGGGAATCAGGTTTCTGCGCGCAGGGAATCAGGTTTCTGCGCGCAGGGAATCAGGTTTCTGCGCGCAGAGAATCAGGTTTCTGCAGGCATGGAATCAGGTTTCTGCGCGCAGGGAATCAGGTTTCTGCGCGCACGGAATCAGGTTTCTGCAGGCATGGAATCAGGTTTCTGCGCGCACGGAATCAGGTTTCTGCAGGCATGGAATCAGGTTTCTGCAGGCATGGAATCAGGTTTCTGCAGGCATGGAATCAGGTTTCTGCGTGCAGGGAATCAGGTTTCTGCGCGCAGAGAATCAGGTTTCTGCAGGCATGGAATCAGGTTTCTGCGCACAGGGAATCAGGTTTCTGCAGGCAGGGAATCAGGTTTCTGCAGGCAGGGAATCAGGTTTCTGCAGGCATGGAATCAGGTTTCTGCGCGCAGGGAATCAGGTTTCTGCGCGCAGAGAATCAGGTTTCTGCAGGCATGGAATCAGGTTTCTGCGCGCAGGGAATCAGGTTTCTGCAGGCATGGAATCAGGTTTCTGCAGGCATGGAATCAGGTTTCTGCACGCAGGGAATCAGGTTTCTGCAGGCAGGGAATCAGGTTTCTGCGCGCAGGGAATCAGGTTTCTGCAGGCATGGAATCAGGTTTCTGCAGGCATGGAATCAGGTTTCTGCAGGCATGGAATCAGGTTTCTGCAGGCATGGAATCAGGTTTCTGCAGGCATGGAATCAGGTTTCTGCACGCAGGGAATCAGGTTTCTGCGCGCAGGGAATCAGGTTTCTGCGCGCAGGGAATCAGGTTTCTGCAGGCAGGGAATCAGGTTTCTGCAGGCATGGAATCAGGTTTCTGCAGGCAGGGAATCAGGTTTCTGCGTGCAGGGAATCAGGTTTCTGTGCGCAGGGAATCAGGTTTCTGCGCGCAGGGAATCAGGTTTCTGCAGGCATGGAATCAGGTTTCTGCAGGCATGGAATCAGGTTTCTGCAGGCATGGAATCAGGTTTCTGCAGGCAGGGAATCAGGTTTCTGCGTGCAGGGAATCAGGTTTCTGCGCGCAGGGAATCAGGTTTCTGCAGGCATGGAATCAGGTTTCTGCTCGCAGGGAATCAGGTTTCTGCAGGCAGGGAATCAGGTTTCTGCAGGCAGGGAATCAGGTTTCTGCGCGCAGGGAATCAGGTTTCTGCGCGCAGGGAATCAGGTTTCTGCAGGTATGGAATCAGGTTTCTGCAGGCATGGAATCAGGTTTCTGCGCGCAGGGAATCAGGTTTCTGCGCGCAGGGAATCAGGTTTCTGCAGGTAGGGAATCAGGTTTCTGCGCACAGGGAATCAGGTTTCTGCGCGCAGAGAATCAGGTTTCTGCAGGCATGGAATCAGGTTTCTGCGCGCAGGGAATCAGGTTTCTGCAGGCAGGGAATCAGGTTTCTGCGTGCAGGGAATCAGGTTTCTGCACGCAGGGAATCAGGTTTCTGTAGGCAGGGAATAAGGTTTCTGCAGGCAGGGAATCAGGTTTCTGCGCGCAGGGAATCAGGTTTCTGCGCGCAGGGAATCAGGTTTCTGCAGGCATGGAATCAGGTTTCTGCAGGCATGGAATCAGGTTTCTGCGCGCAGGGAATCAGGTTTCTGCGCGCAGAGAATCAGGTTTCTGCAGGCATGGAATCAGGTTTCTGCGCGCAGGGAATCAGGTTTCTGCAGGCACGGAATCAGGTTTCTGCAGGCATGGAATCAGGTTTCTGCGCGCACGGAATCAGGTTTCTGCAGGCAGGGAATCAGGTTTCTGCGCGCACGGAATCAGGTTTCTGCAGGCATGGAATCAGGTTTCTGCAGGCATGGAATCAGGTTTCTGCAGGCATGGAATCAGGTTTCTGCAGGCATGGAATCAGGTTTCTGCAGGCATGGAATCAGGTTTCTGCGTGCAGGGAATCAGGTTTCTGCGCGCAGAGAATCAGGTTTCTGCAGGCATGGAATCAGGTTTCTGCGCACAGGGAATCAGGTTTCTGCAGGCAGGGAATCAGGATTCTGCAGGCAGGGAATCAGGTTTCTGCAGGCATGGAATCAGGTTTCTGCGCGCAGGGAATCAGGTTTCTGCGCGCAGAGAATCAGGTTTCTGCAGGCATGGAATCAGGTTTCTGCGCGCAGGGAATCAGGTTTCTGCAGGCATGGAATCAGGTTTCTGCAGGCATGGAATCAGGTTTCTGCACGCAGGGAATCAGGTTTCTGCAGGCAGGGAATCAGGTTTCTGCGCGCAGGGAATCAGGTTTCTGCAGGCATGGAATCAGGTTTCTGCAGGCATGGAATCAGGTTTCTGCAGGCATGGAATCAGGTTTCTGCAGGCATGGAATCAGGTTTCTGCAGGCATGGAATCAGGTTTCTGCACGCAGGGAATCAGGTTTCTGCGCGCAGGGAATCAGGTTTCTGCGCGCAGGGAATCAGGTTTCTGCAGGCAGGGAATCAGGTTTCTGCAGGCATGGAATCAGGTTTCTGCAGGCAGGGAATCAGGTTTCTGCGTGCAGGGAATCAGGTTTCTGTGCGCAGGGAATCAGGTTTCTGCGCGCAGGGAATCAGGTTTCTGCAGGCATGGAATCAGGTTTCTGCAGGCATGGAATCAGGTTTCTGCAGGCATGGAATCAGGTTTCTGCAGGCAGGGAATCAGGTTTCTGCGTGCAGGGAATCAGGTTTCTGCGCGCAGGGAATCAGGTTTCTGCAGGCATGGAATCAGGTTTCTGCTCGCAGGGAATCAGGTTTCTGCAGGCAGGGAATCAGGTTTCTGCAGGCAGGGAATCAGGTTTCTGCGCGCAGGGAATCAGGTTTCTGCGCGCAGGGAATCAGGTTTCTGCAGGCATGGAATCAGGTTTCTGCAGGCATGGAATCAGGTTTCTGCGCGCAGGGAATCAGGTTTCTGCGCGCAGGGAATCAGGTTTCTGCAGGTAGGGAATCAGGTTTCTGCGCACAGGGAATCAGGTTTCTGCGCGCAGAGAATCAGGTTTCTGCAGGCATGGAATCAGGTTTCTGCGCGCAGGGAATCAGGTTTCTGCAGGCAAGGAATCAGGTTTCTGCAGGCATGGAATCAGGTTTCTGCGCGCAGGGAATCAGGTTTCTGCAGGCAGGGAATCAGGTTTCTGCGCGCAGGGAATCAGGTTTCTGCAGGCATGGAATAAGGTTTCTGCAGGCATGGAATCAGGTTTCTGCGTGCAGGGAATCAGGTTTCTGCGCGCAGAGAATCAGGTTTCTGCAGGCATGGAATCAGGTTTCTGCAGGCATGGAATCAGGTTTCTGCAGGCATGGAATCAGGTTTCTGCAGGCAGGGAATCAGGTTTCTGCGTGCAGGGAATCAGGTTTCTGCGCGCAGGGAATCAGGTTTCTGCAGGCATGGAATCAGGTTTCTGCTCGCAGGGAATCAGGTTTCTGCAGGCAGGGAATCAGGTTTCTGCAGGCAGGGAATCAGGTTTCTGCGCGCAGGGAATCAGGTTTCTGCGCGCAGGGAATCAGGTTTCTGCAGGCATGGAATCAGGTTTCTGCAGGCATGGAATCAGTTTTCTGCGCGCAGGGAATCAGGTTTCTGCGCGCAGGGAATCAGGTTTCTGCAGGTAGGGAATCAGGTTTCTGCGCACAGGGAATCAGGTTTCTGCGCGCAGAGAATCAGGTTTCTGCAGGCATGGAATCAGGTTTCTGCTCGCAGGGAATCAGGTTTCTGCAGGCAGGGAATCAGGTTTCTGCAGGCAGGGAATCAGGTTTCTGCGCGCAGGGAATCAGGTTTCTGCGCGCAGGGAATCAGGTTTCTGCAGGCAGGGAATCAGGTTTCTGCGCGCAGGGAATCAGGTTTCTGCGCGCAGGGAATCAGGTTTCTGCAGGCATGGAATCAGGTTTCTGCAGGCATGGAATCAGGTTTCTGCGCGCAGGGAATCAGGTTTCTGCGCGCAGAGAATCAGGTTTCTGCAGGCATGGAATCAGGTTTCTGCGCGCAGGGAATCAGGTTTCTGCAGGCACGGAATCAGGTTTCTGCAGGCATGGAATCAGGTTTCTGCGCGCACGGAATCAGGTTTCTGCAGGCAGGGAATCAGGTTTCTGCGCGCACGGAATCAGGTTTCTGCAGGCATGGAATCAGGTTTCTGCAGGCATGGAATCAGGTTTCTGCAGGCATGGAATCAGGTTTCTGCAGGCATGGAATCAGGTTTCTGCAGGCATGGAATCAGGTTTCTGCGTGCAGGGAATCAGGTTTCTGCGCGCAGAGAATCAGGTTTCTGCAGGCATGGAATCAGGTTTCTGCGCACAGGGAATCAGGTTTCTGCAGGCAGGGAATCAGGATTCTGCAGGCAGGGAATCAGGTTTCTGCAGGCATGGAATCAGGTTTCTGCGCGCAGGGAATCAGGTTTCTGCGCGCAGAGAATCAGGTTTCTGCAGGCATGGAATCAGGTTTCTGCGCGCAGGGAATCAGGTTTCTGCAGGCATGGAATCAGGTTTCTGCAGGCATGGAATCAGGTTTCTGCACGCAGGGAATCAGGTTTCTGCAGGCAGGGAATCAGGTTTCTGCGCGCAGGGAATCAGGTTTCTGCAGGCATGGAATCAGGTTTCTGCAGGCATGGAATCAGGTTTCTGCAGGCATGGAATCAGGTTTCTGCAGGCATGGAATCAGGTTTCTGCAGGCATGGAATCAGGTTTCTGCACGCAGGGAATCAGGTTTCTGCGCGCAGGGAATCAGGTTTCTGCGCGCAGGGAATCAGGTTTCTGCAGGCAGGGAATCAGGTTTCTGCAGGCATGGAATCAGGTTTCTGCAGGCAGGGAATCAGGTTTCTGCGTGCAGGGAATCAGGTTTCTGTGCGCAGGGAATCAGGTTTCTGCGCGCAGGGAATCAGGTTTCTGCAGGCATGGAATCAGGTTTCTGCAGGCATGGAATCAGGTTTCTGCAGGCATGGAATCAGGTTTCTGCAGGCAGGGAATCAGGTTTCTGCGTGCAGGGAATCAGGTTTCTGCGCGCAGGGAATCAGGTTTCTGCAGGCATGGAATCAGGTTTCTGCTCGCAGGGAATCAGGTTTCTGCAGGCAGGGAATCAGGTTTCTGCAGGCAGGGAATCAGGTTTCTGCGCGCAGGGAATCAGGTTTCTGCGCGCAGGGAATCAGGTTTCTGCAGGCATGGAATCAGGTTTCTGCAGGCATGGAATCAGGTTTCTGCGCGCAGGGAATCAGGTTTCTGCGCGCAGGGAATCAGGTTTCTGCAGGTAGGGAATCAGGTTTCTGCGCACAGGGAATCAGGTTTCTGCGCGCAGAGAATCAGGTTTCTGCAGGCATGGAATCAGGTTTCTGCGCGCAGGGAATCAGGTTTCTGCAGGCAAGGAATCAGGTTTCTGCAGGCATGGAATCAGGTTTCTGCGCGCAGGGAATCAGGTTTCTGCAGGCAGGGAATCAGGTTTCTGCGCGCAGGGAATCAGGTTTCTGCAGGCATGGAATAAGGTTTCTGCAGGCATGGAATCAGGTTTCTGCGTGCAGGGAATCAGGTTTCTGCGCGCAGAGAATCAGGTTTCTGCAGGCATGGAATCAGGTTTCTGCAGGCATGGAATCAGGTTTCTGCAGGCATGGAATCAGGTTTCTGCAGGCAGGGAATCAGGTTTCTGCGTGCAGGGAATCAGGTTTCTGCGCGCAGGGAATCAGGTTTCTGCAGGCATGGAATCAGGTTTCTGCTCGCAGGGAATCAGGTTTCTGCAGGCAGGGAATCAGGTTTCTGCAGGCAGGGAATCAGGTTTCTGCGCGCAGGGAATCAGGTTTCTGCGCGCAGGGAATCAGGTTTCTGCAGGCATGGAATCAGGTTTCTGCAGGCATGGAATCAGGTTTCTGCGCGCAGGGAATCAGGTTTCTGCGCGCAGGGAATCAGGTTTCTGCAGGTAGGGAATCAGGTTTCTGCGCACAGGGAATCAGGTTTCTGCGCGCAGAGAATCAGGTTTCTGCAGGCATGGAATCAGGTTTCTGCGCGCAGGGAATCAGGTTTCTGCAGGCAGGGAATCAGGTTTCTGCGTGCAGGGAATCAGGTTTCTGCACGCAGGGAATCAGGTTTCTGTAGGCAGGGAATAAGGTTTCTGCAGGCAGGGAATCAGGTTTCTGCGCGCAGGGAATCAGGTTTCTGCGCGCAGGGAATCAGGTTTCTGCAGGCATGGAATCAGGTTTCTGCAGGCATGGAATCAGGTTTCTGCGCGCAGGGAATCAGGTTTCTGCGCGCAGAGAATCAGGTTTCTGCAGGCATGGAATCAGGTTTCTGCGCGCAGGGAATCAGGTTTCTGCAGGCACGGAATCAGGTTTCTGCAGGCATGGAATCAGGTTTCTGCGCGCACGGAATCAGGTTTCTGCAGGCAGGGAATCAGGTTTCTGCGCGCACGGAATCAGGTTTCTGCAGGCATGGAATCAGGTTTCTGCAGGCATGGAATCAGGTTTCTGCAGGCATGGAATCAGGTTTCTGCAGGCATGGAATCAGGTTTCTGCAGGCATGGAATCAGGTTTCTGCGTGCAGGGAATCAGGTTTCTGCGCGCAGAGAATCAGGTTTCTGCAGGCATGGAATCAGGTTTCTGCGCACAGGGAATCAGGTTTCTGCAGGCAGGGAATCAGGATTCTGCAGGCAGGGAATCAGGTTTCTGCAGGCATGGAATCAGGTTTCTGCGCGCAGGGAATCAGGTTTCTGCGCGCAGAGAATCAGGTTTCTGCAGGCATGGAATCAGGTTTCTGCGCGCAGGGAATCAGGTTTCTGCAGGCATGGAATCAGGTTTCTGCAGGCATGGAATCAGGTTTCTGCACGCAGGGAATCAGGTTTCTGCAGGCAGGGAATCAGGTTTCTGCGCGCAGGGAATCAGGTTTCTGCAGGCATGGAATCAGGTTTCTGCAGGCATGGAATCAGGTTTCTGCAGGCATGGAATCAGGTTTCTGCAGGCATGGAATCAGGTTTCTGCACGCAGGGAATCAGGTTTCTGCGCGCAGGGAATCAGGTTTCTGCGCGCAGGGAATCAGGTTTCTGCAGGCAGGGAATCAGGTTTCTGCAGGCATGGAATCAGGTTTCTGCAGGCAGGGAATCAGGTTTCTGCGTGCAGGGAATCAGGTTTCTGTGCGCAGGGAATCAGGTTTCTGCGCGCAGGGAATCAGGTTTCTGCAGGCATGGAATCAGGTTTCTGCAGGCATGGAATCAGGTTTCTGCAGGCATGGAATCAGGTTTCTGCAGGCAGGGAATCAGGTTTCTGCGTGCAGGGAATCAGGTTTCTGCGCGCAGGGAATCAGGTTTCTGCAGGCATGGAATCAGGTTTCTGCTCGCAGGGAATCAGGTTTCTGCAGGCAGGGAATCAGGTTTCTGCAGGCAGGGAATCAGGTTTCTGCGCGCAGGGAATCAGGTTTCTGCGCGCAGGGAATCAGGTTTCTGCAGGCATGGAATCAGGTTTCTGCAGGCATGGAATCAGGTTTCTGCGCGCAGGGAATCAGGTTTCTGCGCGCAGGGAATCAGGTTTCTGCAGGTAGGGAATCAGGTTTCTGCGCACAGGGAATCAGGTTTCTGCGCGCAGAGAATCAGGTTTCTGCAGGCATGGAATCAGGTTTCTGCGCGCAGGGAATCAGGTTTCTGCAGGCAAGGAATCAGGTTTCTGCAGGCATGGAATCAGGTTTCTGCGCGCAGGGAATCAGGTTTCTGCAGGCAGGGAATCAGGTTTCTGCGCGCAGGGAATCAGGTTTCTGCAGGCATGGAATAAGGTTTCTGCAGGCATGGAATCAGGTTTCTGCGTGCAGGGAATCAGGTTTCTGCGCGCAGAGAATCAGGTTTC
>NC_081218.1:5995147-6052647 GCF_902713425.1 Acipenser ruthenus
AAGACCTGAGACTGGGACGGAGATTTGTCTTCCAACAAGACAATGATCCAAAACATAAAGCAAAATCTACAATGGAATGGTTCACAAATGAACATATCCAGGTGTTAGAATGGCCAAGTCAAAGTCCAGACCTGAATCCAATCGAGAATCTGTGGAAAGAACTGAAAACTGCTGTTCACAAATGCTCTCCATCCAACCTCACTGAGCTCGAGCTGTTTTGCAAGGAGGAATGGGCAAAAATGTCAGTCTCTCGATGTGCAAAACTGATAGAGACATACCCCAAGCGACTTACAGCTGTAATCGCAGCAAAAGGTGGCGCTACAAAGTATTAACTTAAGGGGGCTGAATAATTTTGCACGCCCAATTTTTCAGTTTTTTATTTGTAAAAAAAGTTTGAAATATCCAATAAATTTCGTTCCACTTCATGATTGTGTCCCACTTGTTGATTCTTCACAAAAAATTACAGCTTCATATCTTTATGTTTGAAGCCTGAAATGTGGCAAAAGGTCGCAAAGTTCAAGGGGGCCGAATACTTTCGCAAGGCACTGTATATATATATATATATATATATATATATATATATATATATATATATATATATATATATATATATATATATATATATATTATTATTATTATTATTATTATCATTATTTATTTCTTAGCAGACGCCCTTATCCAGGGCGACTTACAATCGTAAGCGAAAACATTTCAAGTGTTACAATACAAGTAATACAATAAGAGCAAGAAATACAATAACTTTTGTTTAAGCACAGTACAAGTGTGACAAACCACAATTCAATAATACAGTAGATAATAGTGATAGTTACATCAGGATATGATTAAATAGTGAAAGTTACATCAGGATATGATTAAATAGTGATAGTTACATCAGGATGTGATTAAATACAAAGTACTACAGGTTAAAAACTTGGCAGATTACAGTATTCTGAAGTACAGGATTAAATGCAGTAAAATAGGGGGCTGATAAGAGCAAAATAAAGCACATTTACATGAAGGGTGATAGTGTCCCAGGATACAAACAGAGGAGTTCTACAGGTGCTCTTTGAAGAGGTGAGTCTTGAGGAGGCGCCGGAATGTGGTCAGTGACTGGGCAGTCCTGACATCTGTAGGAAGGTCATTCCACCACTGCGGAGCAAGGGTGGAGAAGGAGTGGGCATATATATATATATATATATATATATATATATATATATATATATATATATATATATATATATATATATATATATATATATATATACATATAGCAACAAATAGACAAAACAAACACTCATGATACAGATACACTAAACACAGGTCCTTCCGGGCCACTTTTCATAAACCAAAACAAAGGAACAGATAACATCGCTTCAACCCCTATTTATACCATCACTCATGACCCCTTGGTAAACAATTGCAGCAGCTCCTCCAGTCCGCAGCTGCCACATCATTTCCCTTCCGGGTTGATGAGTTAGTGTACCGAAGCGCCGTCTCTTTTCTACGTGACCGACTTCCTTTTAACCCTCGGAACGAAGTGCCAAGTAGTTCAGGGTACTCTGTTCCCGTTACTTAGCGCCCTCACAGGTCGGGAGGGTAATTTTTATATATATATGCACTATTTTGATATGTGTATTGTTTGCAGCGTGGATAAAAGCGCCATGTCTTTTGTTATTGTTTTAGATTTTAGAAACCTCCTGAGGATTCGTGACTGATCAACTACTGATTATTTAGCTAGCTGACAGTCACGCATCCTTACTAAACGCATGCAGACGGTGACCATCTCCCGAGTTAATTCATTGATTAATTGTTGCTAATCGGGAGATGGTCACTGTATATAAACCTGCAGCTCTCTACCCTGGGGGAGAGTGTATTAGGAGTGAGAGCAGAGAGAGAAAATGAAACTTAAAAACAACTGCTAAACCTTATTTGTTTATTTGTTTGGCCCTTGTGCCTTTTTGTCTGTTTGTTTAAACATTTTGTTTTCTTAATTAATAAAACGCTGTGCACTGTTGCGTTCAGCTTCAACCGCCCATTCATGTTTATGTGTCATTCCTTCCTGGTCCGTGACATCATCGCAGCAACATTCAAATATTCAAGCAGCTTATTTTAGCGCCAGCAAGAAGCGCCAGCAAACCGAAGAGCCTCAACAAAAGAGCCGGGAGTCTAGCTGTGGGAGTCTACAGGTAACCAGGTAACCAGCATCTGAAGCAAGATAGGTATTTGATCCTGCTCCTAGTAATTTTTCCATTAACTATATAGTATCATTATCTGGTGTTTCTAATTGGGGAGGAGTGTGTGATTTGATCCCAGGCAGTGTGCTTATTTTGAGTACTTAATTTGTAATTTGTAAATTTGAATCAGGGTGGGTTAACTTGATTAGAGCAGTTTGCATTTGAATTGGTCTCCACACAGCTCCTGCAGTTGTGTGATCCCATCAAAGTGTGTGAAACTATTGTCTCCAGAGCAGTTAGCAGCTAGTTCCCTTGCTAAGTGAAGGGAGTTATTTAAGAGTGGGCATCTGGTAATTAGTTCAGTCTGCAGCGTAACCAGGGAGAGAGGCAGATAGATAAGTTCCTGCTTTTTGTAATTGTAACTACTACATTTGGTGACATTGTAAGGTGGTGTTTGAATTGGCTGAGTTTGTGTGTGATTAGTACCGGTGAGTGGCTAAATTGATTAGCAGTTGATTTTGCTATTTGATTGGTTTCCACACAGTTTAGTTGGTTCTTTTGCCACGCAGGTGTAACAACATTTATTCAAGCAGCTTATTTTAGCGCCAGCAAGAAGCGCCAGCAAACCGAAGAGCCTCAACAAAAGAGCCGGGAGTCTAGCTGTGGGAGTCCAGCGAGGGGAGGCCTGCGCTAAGACACTGGTCGAATAGATCCACACCTAGCAGCGCTCTGGAAGAAGCCATCTACTAGTCAGGTCTGTATCCTCCACCCCACTGCTCCTACTGTGCCTTTTGTCTTGCTTGTCCTGCTATGACTGTCTCTCACATCCCTGTTCTGTCCTCCCGTCCTCGTCCTCTGCCCTCCCTCCGCTGTTGCTCCTCCAACCCCTCTAACCTCATTTCTCTGCCTCTCCCCCCCTCCCGCACACTCTCTGGTGCACTCTGGAACTGTCACTCTTCTGCTAACAAAGCTGATTTCATCTCTGCCTTTGCCTCCCACCTCTCGCTCGATTTCCTTGCTCTCACTGAAACCTGGCTGTCCCCTGATAACACTGTCACTCCTGCTGCCCTGTCCTCTCTCTACGTCCTGTCCCATACCCCGCGTCTCACCGGACGGGGAGGTGGGACGGGTCTTCTCCTCTCTCCCTCCTTACTCTTTTCTGTCCCCTCCGATCTCACCTCCCTCTCTGTCACTACCTTTGAATTTCATGCAGTCCAACTAACCTCTCCCTGTCAACTCCTGCTCATTGTTCTGTACCGCCCCCCTGGGCCTCTCACTCACTTTCTGGATGAACTCGACTATCTACTCTCCTCCCTCCCTTCTCTGTCTACCCCGACTGTCCTGTTGGGTGACTTCAACATCCATCTCTCCAACCCCAGCCACTCTGCTGGATTCCTCCCTCTCCTTCACTCCTTCGACTTCTGTCTCTCTCCGTCCCCTCCTACCCACAAAGCTGGCCGTCAACTGGACCTCACCTTCTCCAGGGCCTGCTGCCCCTCCAACCTCTCTGTCACCCCCCTGGACCTCTCTGATCACTATTTCATCTCTTTTTCTCTGTCTCTCCCCCCTCTCCCTGCTCCTCCTACCCCCACTGTCACCTCTCGCCGTAACCTCCGCTCTCTCTCCCCCTCTGTCCTTGCCTCGACTGCTCTCTCTCACCTCCCTCCTATCGACTCCTTTTCACAACTCTCCGTAGACTCTGCTACCTCCATCCTCTTCTCCTCGCTCACCTCCTCCCTCGACTCCCTCTGTCCCCTCACCTCCCGACCTGCTCGCCCCTCCCCTCCCTATCCCTGGCTCTCCTCTGTGCTCCGCTCGGCAAGAATCACACTGCGATCTGCTGAAAAGAAATGGAAGAGAACCAAACTCCCTGCTGCCCTAGACCTTTACCGCACTCTCCTCTCCTCCTTCTCCTCTACTCTCTCCTCTGCTAAATGTGCTTATTTCCAATCTGTAATCCAAGCCTCCACTAACAACCCACGTAAACTATTCTCTACCTTCTCCTCCCTCCTAAACCCTCCCCCCCTCCTCCTCCCTCCTCTATCTCCCCTGACGACTTTGCCTCCTTCTTCTCTTCTAAAATCTCAGATATCCGCAAACTCTTTAACACCTCTCCCTCCCCCGCACCCCCTCCTGCTCCAACCCCTACACCCACTACATCCCCTACTAACTCGCCCTCCCTCTCCACCTTCTTGCCCCTCTCAGACTCTGACCTCTCCTCCCTGCTCCAGGGTCACAAACCCACCACGTGTGCCTTGGACCCCCTCCCCACTCACCTCTTTCAAGCTGCTGCTCCTGCTCTACTCCCCTTCATCTCCTCCCTCCTCAACACCTCTCTACTTTCTGGCATCTTCCCCTCTGCCTTCAAAAAAGCCTCTATCACTCCCCTCCTCAAAAAACCTACCCTCGACCCCACCTCCCTCCAGAGCTACCGTCCTGTCTCCCTCCTACCCTTCCTCTCCAAAACCCTCGAGCGGACTGTACACCGCCAGCTCTCTGCTTTCCTGTCCAACCACTCTCTGCTTGACCCTCTCCAATCTGGCTTCCGCTCTGCTCACTCCACTGAAACCGCCCTCCTGTCTGTCACCAACTCCCTTAAGTGTGCCCGAGCTGCCTCTCTCTCCTCTGTCCTAATTCTCCTCGACCTCTCTGCTGCCTTTGACACTGTTGATCACTCTATTCTACTATCATCTCTTGCTGACCTGGGGATCTCTGGCACTGCTCTGGCCTGGTTCTCCTCCTACCTCTCCAACCGCACTTACCAGGTAACCTGGCGTGGAGCAACCTCCACACCTCACCCTCTCTTAACTGGAGTCCCCCAAGGGTCAGTCTTGGGTCCTCTCCTGTTCTCTCTCTTCACCCGCTCCCTGGGCCCCCTCATCGCATCCTATGGTTTCTCATACCATTTCTATGCTGATGATGCTCAGATTTTCCTCTCCTTCCCCACCTCTGACTCCACCATCTCCTCCCGTATCTCTACCTGTCTGTCTGCTATTTCCTCCTGGATGCACTCTCATCACCTCAAACTCAACCTTTCTAAATCTGACCTCCTTTTCTTTCCCTCCTCCTCCCCCTCCTCTGATCTCTCTATCTCTGTTCCTCTGGAATCTACCACACTCTCTCCCTCTTCCTCAGCTAAGAACCTTGGAGTCACCCTGGACCCCTGCCTCTCTTATTCCCAGCACATCTCCACTCTGGCACGCACTTGCAGATTCTTCCTGAGCAACATCCGAAGAATCCGACCCTTCCTCACCAACTATGCTACCCAGCTCCTGGTCCAGGCCCTGGTACTCTCCCGCCTAGACTACTGCAACTCCCTCCTGGCTGGCCTCCCTGCGTCCGCCACCCGTCCGCTCCAGCTCATCCAGAACTCTGCTGCTCGCCTGGTGTTCTCTCTACCTTGCTTCGCCCACGCTACTCCACTACTCCGCTCGCTCCACTGGCTCCCGATCACCGCTCGCATCCAGTTCAAGACTCTTGTACTAGCCTACAGATGCCTTGATCAGACTGCACCCAGCTACCTCCAGACCCTCATCTCTCCCTACACCCCCACTCGACCTCTCCGCTCCGCCTGCACTAGAAGACTGGCTCTACCTCCGCTACGCTCCCCTGCCTCCAGAGCCCGCTCCTTCTCCACCCTTGCTCCGCAGTGGTGGAATGACCTTCCTACAGATGTCAGGACTGCCCAGTCCCTGACCACATTCCGGCGCCTCCTTAAGACTCACCTCTTCAAACAGCACCTGTAGAACTCCTCTGTTGTATCCTGGGACACTATCACCCTTCATTTAAATATGCTTTATTTTGCTCTTATCTGCCCCCTATTTTACTGCATTTAATCCTGTACCTCAGATTATTGTAATCTGCCAAGTGTTTAATCTGTAGTATTTTGTACTTAATCATATCCTGATGTAACTATCACTATTTAATCATATCCTGATGTAACTTTCACTATTATCTGCTGTATTATTGAATTGTGGTTTGTCACACTGAGAATTATTGTATTTCTTATTTTTATTGTATGACTTATATTGTAACACTTGAATGTATTTGTATTTGCTTGCGATTGTAAGTCGCCCTGGATAAGGGCGTCTGCTAATAAATAAATAATAATAATAATAACATCTCGGCCACATATGGTGTCCTGCGTGGGACAAACAACGCCTCCAGGAGCCGGGCCAGGAACAGCAAAGGGCGTTTTTTTCGAATAGTGTTTTTGTGTTTGGAGGGGAAAAAAATGGATAAAGTGAATGACTACATGAAGAGGTGGCATGAGCATCAGAGGGAGTTGAAGGAAGGAGGGGCTACATGGTGCCTCGCCTGCCTGGAGTATGGGCACCTCCCTGATGTGTGCCCATACGAAGGCCCCCTCTTCGTGCAGGCCTTCAATCGAGGTGAGGTGGAGACCATGGAGGAGTGGCTCCACCTGAAAGCCGTACCATCTCCGCAGGGGGATCAGGAAACTAGCCTCACCTGCCTCAAAAGGGAGGAGTAGTGCTTTGCCGTCGACGAGGTTGGGCATAAAGCACCCGATCAACCCCCTCCATGACAGGAGGTGTTACTGCTGGTCCCGAAGAAGGGAAGGAGTGGTGGTGCCAAGAAGGTGAAGAAGCAGGCTCCAGCGCTTGAGTGGGAGCAGCCCGAATGCCCTGCGTCTGAGTGGGAGGAGCCCGAACGTCCACAGCCCAAGAGGGGGGAGTCGGTGCATCCACAACCCAAGAGCGGGGAGTCGGTGCGTCCACAGCTCAAGAGAGGGAAGCTCAGGAGTGGACGCTGGGATGGCTACCTTCGCCTGGTTGAGGCTTCAAGTTGGTGCCCTTCCTGCGGGAAAGGGGGCCACTCCGTCGTCAACTGCCCCTGCCCTGGAGAGGAGGAGGAGGGACGACCGAAGGGCAGCTGGGAAGCATACCTCAGCGCACTTGAGGCCGTGAACTGCTGCACTGCCTGTGGGGAGTGGGGCCACTTCGTGGTCAACTGCCCCATTCTCCAGGAAGAGGAGGAGAAGGAGAAGCACCAGTTCCCTGCAACAGGAGGAGACTACACGCTGTCCCCACCTCCACCCCTTCCACCAGCAGGAGCAGAGCAGCAGGAGCTCTAGTTACACAAGCTTGTACTAATGTGATTAATAATGTAATGAACCTTCTTGTTCACGGCAACTGGATTAATTCTATGATAGCGTGCCGCTGCCACCACCTTTAGTAACTACCGGACGGGGGGACTGGTAGCTATTGATATATTTGTAGTATAAAGGAGGAGAGTGTGTGGAGTCACATCACAAAGACATCAGGAACAGCAACTCAGGGCAAACGGTTTATTAATACACAATTAATTAAAACAGGGCAATTAGCGATCTTAGAACCATACCAATAGGATACACAAAGTTAAGTTATTAATTCTATGTGCAGGATTCAGCTTCTGTACCAGGTTTCGCTCTTAGTTGTTTCCACACGAAGTCCCTTGATCCAATGTTTCTCCATCACAGGTGTGGATTTCCATGGCCTGACTTCATTCCTATAAGATACTTGGACACGTTTAGCTGTAAATATTATTTCTTTATATTTCCTTTTGTTCACACAGAGTCACTTTGCGAGGTACGCCTTCCATCCAGAACACTGAAGGAGGCCAAAACTCACTGTTATTCATATTTTCTGGTATCCAATTACTGTTCTGTCTCACATCATCCATTGGCATACACAATACAACTGAATCTGATTCAAATGATGAACCATTTACTGTAGCTTACTGAGATCCTCCATGCAATGGAGTCTAATGTTTTACTATACGGAATAACTAGTTCAGCGTCACCTGCGACATTTCCCCCTCTTGGTTCCTCAAATGAATCAGATTCAAACCAAGACTCTGAGTCCTCATAAAGGCCACAAATAGAGGAAAGCTGAGGTGCAGTATAACAGTATTGTTTACATGAGTTATAAAAGTCCTCATTAGTTTACTTACATTTTTCAAATATTAACACGTTTCCAAAATCCTTACTGCTTTATGAAATGGATATTTATCATTCCCCACATACAGGAGTTACACAAATATATTTCTTTCTATACCATAAGGTCTGCTGGAAAGGTATTTAAAGATTATCCTATATAAATGAATCCCCATTAATCACTATGACATAAAGAACATGTTCAGCAAATTTCAATGCTCATGCTATGGGTCCTTGTTTATTTATTTTATTATTTTATTATTTTATTCTTTAATTTTATTTTTTATTTTTATTACTATTATTATTATTATCTGGGAAAACAGCTTATAATAGAGAAAAACCGCTTGCTTCTCGATCAATGACCTGATTTCCATGGCCTGACTTCATTCCTATAAGATACTTGGACACGTTTAGCTGTAAATATTATTTCTTTATATTTCCTTTTGTTCGCACAGAGTCACTTTGCGAGGTACGCCTTCCATCCAGAACACTGAAGGAGGCCAAAACTCACTGTTATTCATATTTTCTGGTATCCAATTAAAACAGCTTGTAATAGAGAAAAACCGCTTGCTTCTCGATCAATGACCTGTCTCACCTTTCTGTTATTTATTCGCAATCTCTATTGAAATATGAGTGCAAGTTTTTATTTGGTCTTATTACAAGCAGATATCTGTTATAATTAAAGTATCTCCCAGACTTGAATAAACTTCAAAGTGTCTTAAAATGTTAAAATGTTCTCAAAATGATGTTACAAAAACCCATAGGCCTTAACAAAGTATATATAATTACTAAAACCAAGACAGGCTCAACTACCCTTGAAGTTATTTTCATTTCAAACTTATAACATTCTATTGCTTACAGCATCATACCCTATTAGCTGCTTCCACTGTACCTGTACCTAAGGAGTTAATCTGGCTTCCAGCTGGCTTGCTTATCAGTGTTGCTATGGTTTCCAAGCGAGTGTGACTCCCTTTTTTCAATTCTGGCCACAGATTCAAAAAAGTTAGTACATATACATTTGAAGCACATAGACTAAATTCCTTATCTCCTTCATTTGTCAAGATGCCTGGAATACATCAAAACTGAATTAAGAAAGTGTTAAAAGGAAAAATATTGATTGTACTCTCCCCTTTTCTTTCTTTCTTTTTAAATAGTTTAGCAATAGAGAAGCTGCTTGCTGTATTTCCAGAGGACAGTGTATATTAACACACTTTCTCAAGAAACAGGCATACGCATTTTTGTACTTTCCAAATTGCTCTCTTAACTTTCTGTTATTTTCCTTTGCATGGTTTTTGCTTTACTTATCAAGACAATAATTCTGTTACATTCCTTTTATGAAATCAGAATATAAAAGTTTCAGTTTTATTTTAATGATAGCAAAATATATCCATTAAAATAATTACATTTATAGTATAAAAGGTTTTACTTTCATTACTATTCAAATGTATTATTGCTAATTTTGATTTCAAAGTTGTTGTTTTTTTTTCAATTCATGTAATAACCATTACAGAATTACTAGTAAACTACAATAACAATTTTTATTTATTTATTTATTTATTTATTTATTTATTTATTTATGGCGTGGCATAGAATTTCCTCATAAATTCCATTTCGGTCGCGTCCTACGGAAATTCCTATCCCACAGATTGGCTTGCCTTCCACTGTCTGACAGGACCCGTCGGTGAATACCAACCAGTCAGGCGTCAATGTTTGCCCTGCTGGAACTGTTTGTTCCTCCCATTCTTCAAATGGGGGAAGGTGCTGGAATTTTTTAGTGAGGTTAGAGGTTAGCTCAGAAACTGTGTTATAGACTATTTTTCGGATTAGCTAGCAAAGTAATCCATCTATTCCACATTAAATTAAGCGCTTTCGTGTTTATCAGTGATCCTTTAGTCAGGGTTGCTAATCCTGGGATATCACTGAAAACTTCAATAAGATCGTCCTGAGCTAAATTGAACAAGGATTACTTTAGAAAGGGCAGTTATCAACCTTTCTTCGTAACAAAACTGCTGTTTCATGGAAGTGAAACTGAAACCCAAATATTTAATTGGCATTTCATCTCCTTTATTCCTTACTACAGCCTGTTCTCCAATGTGGAAGTGAGCTTCTAAAGGCTTACCATTAACTCTAATGATTATGTCTTGTACTTTTTTCTATTAGTATTTTCACATAATTAAACAATTCCATCACAACCTATAACTAGTTGTTTGTCTTCATTTTCATTTTCAGGGAAGAGATACTGTTAACCTTTTCTTTGTAAATTGTACTCAGATTCATACTCTAATCCTTAATCTAATCTAATTTAATTTAATTTAATTTAATCCTAATTTAATTATTTATTTTCATTTAATTGTATTTAATTATTTAATTTAATGTCATTATTTATTTTTTCTCGGTATTATTTTATTAATTTCAATTTTTTAAATAATCTTCCACCTTCTCTATCACAATTTCAACTGCTTCTGCTGCTAATGGGTTAAAAATTAAACGTCTGCTATATCTTTGTTATTTTAGGTCTGCTCTCTGTGCATTCCTGCTCGCTGGGCTCTGCAAGACCCCCTCCTCATTATACATACGAGTTGGTGCAGTCTGTGAGCTCTCGCTCTCCTTGCAGGTTACCGCCTGTGACAGAGATCGAATGAGTCTTAGTGTTAGATCTCCCTCTCGACCTGTGAGGGCACGGTGCACGAGGAACAGAGTACCCTTAATGAAATGGCACGACAATTTATTCCGTAGGGTAGATGGAAGTCGGTCAGTTCGGAAAGGGGTGGAGCTATGGCACCTGAGCTCAGTGACCCAGACGGTAAGCGGCGTGGCATCCGAGGACTGGAGGAGCGGATGCGCTCGTTAACCTCGGGGTCATGGGCGAGGGTATAAATAGGGGGCATGGCTTGAGTGATCTGTTCCTTTGCAGATGGTTAAACCAAATAACCTAGAAGGAGCCCGTCTTGTTTGTGCTAAAAACCGTGAGTGTTTTGCTTGTCTGTGTCCTAACACTGTGTGTCTTGTGTGTCGTTTCTCACAAAGATTACTGAGCACGATCCGGAGCTGCAGCCGCAGGCCAGCGAAAAACTCGGACTTCACCACTCACCTTTTCACTACAGGAACTGTCTTTTGTTTCCACCTTTAGCACTTTAATCACGCACTGTCTGTTTGTGTTTAGTGTGGGTGTCTGAACGGGACTTTGGGGTTACGGGTCAAACCCGTAGGATTACAAATAGAAGTGATACACGCCGCTGTATCACTTCCAGCACTATTATTATTTGCAGGTTTGCCTTAAGGCTCTGGACATTTATTAAATTAAATAAACACCCTTGCACCTGTACCAACGTTGTCTGTGTGATTCTTCTGCACTGCACTCACCTGCACGTCATTTCCACTTTGCCACACGTGGTTGTCAGAAGTGAGGATGGACTACGCAACACTGTCAGCGCTGCTGGAGCAGCTGGACAGCAGACGGGAGGTGGAGGAAAGACGGAGAGAGGAGAGGTACACCGCGCTGATCGAGAGGGTCGGGCTGGCAATACCTCCCACAGCATCAGCGGAACGCAGCTTCGTAGCGCCCAAAGCAAGGACGCACAAAATGACGGCGGAAGATGATCCAGAAGCATACCTGGTGGCATTTGAGCGGCTGGCTACCACCGCGTCATGGCCCAGACAGTTCTGGGCAAGCCAGCTGGGACCCTGCCTGATTGGGGAAGCGCAGGCAGCCTACCAGGCGATGGGGGATGACGACGCCGCTCAATATGACCTGGTGAAACTGGCTATTCTCCGCCGTCTTAACATTATGGAGGAAACGCACCGAGTGAGGTTCAGGGAGTACAGGAGGTCCCCGAACGTACGCCCCAGGGTGGTCGCGCAGAAGCTCTGTGACCACATGATACACTGGCTCACCCCGGCGCTAAAAACAACTGCCCAGATGGGGGAGGCCATCGTTATTGAGCAGTTTTGTCATGTGGTCTGCGCCGAGACCCAAGGATGGATACGGCGCCACAACCCCGACACCCTGGAACAGGCAGTCAAGCTCGCTGAGGACTTCGAGGACTCCCAAGTATCCGCCCAGACCGGGCTACTCACCCCGCAACCTCAACGGAGCGGCCGAGCCCCACCTCCTCTCTCTGCTCCACCAGCCCCACCACCAGGACCGGTTCAACGACCTCCGAGAGCACCGACCCCAATGGGCGACCTTGCCTCCTCTTCATGGAGACCAAGGTTGGCCCCCAGCTGGGGTAGAGGTGCTGCCCCTGCCCCGTTGCCATACCAGCAGCGGGACAGACCATTTAACACTGTGCCCTCCTTTCCCCCTACCTGTTTTAGGTGCCGCCAGCCGGGACATCAGGCTAGGTCATGCCCATCTGCGATGGAGTGTGACGTGGCCGTCTGTAATCTGGCATCTGAAGCGGGTAAGCGAGGGGAAAATGGTCGGGAGGGGCCTTGTATTGTTAAGGTGATTTTTGGAAATGTGAAAACCCATGCATTAGTGGACACAGGGTGTGGTCAGACCTTAATTAGAGCATCTCTCTTAGGCGGTATGGTGTGGCAGCCACAAGGTCAGGTGGCGATCTCCTGTATCCATGGAGACACGGCAACATACCCCACAGTAAAAGCATATTTATCGGTCGGTCCAATTAAACGTTACCTGGTAGTTGGGGTGGCGGAAAGGCTACCACATCCCGTTATTCTGGGTCGGGACTGGCCCAACTATAAAGATTTGTTGAAATTAAGGGCAGTCCCGGCCATACACGCAAATGTGGCAGAAAAAGTAGAAGGGGAAATGATTGGTAATGTTTTTCCCTTTCAAGCGGAAATGTTCTCTTCCCTGTTCCGGCCGAAAAAAACAAACAAAGAGAGAAGGCTGCAGAAATGGGAGGGAGCGTTAATGAGACAAGGCTGGGGGCTGGTGGGAGCCTGTTATAACGGTGAAAAACGTCAGTCGAAGGGGGTCGGAACGCAGTGTGACCGAGAGGGCGAGGTTACTGGGCCATCAAGGGCAGATGTTACTCCCGCCCCGCTCAATATACCGGACATGTGGCACTCAAATGTGAACCTAGTGTGGGAGCAGAAAAATGACCCATCACTGGTGCACATTTGGGGACAGGTCCGGTCCATTGAAGGTAAGGATGTTGAAGGCGCTGGGGCACTAGTATTTCCACACTTCATTATCAAGGGGCAATTACTATATAGGGTAAACCTGGCCGCGGGCACAGGACATCCTGTAACACAATTATTGGTTCCCCCGTCTTGTCGACTGGAGGTCATGAGGCTGGCGCATGATATCCCTTTTGCGGGGCACCTCGGAGTTGACAAGACAAGGGAGCGAATATTGGCTCGATTCTTTTGGCCAGGTCTTTATAAGGAAGTGTTGAAATATGTAGCCACATGCCCAGACTGCCAGCGAGTAGCGCCGGGTCGAGTGCGCCCCGCCCCTTTGGTCCCACTGCCGATCATTTCCACCCCCTTTGAACGCATCGCAGTGGACATAGTCGGCCCTTTGCTACCTTCTGACTCCGGGTATACGCATATCTTAGTGGTGGTAGATTAAGCAACGCGATACCCGGAGGCAGTTCCATTGAGGTCCACTAGTGCTGCTGCGATAGCCAAAGAACTAGTGCAGATTATGGCAAGAGTAGGGATCCCCAACGAGATATTGACTGATCATGGAACTAATTTCTTGTCAAATATGCTACAGCAGGTATATAAATTACTAAAAATACGTCCCATCAGAACGTCGGTTTATCATCCACAGACGGACGGATTGGTGGAACGTTTCAATCAGACTCTAAAGGCGATGCTGAGACGATTTGTGAATCAAGAGCAAAAACATTGGGCATCGCTTCTTCCCTACCTCCTTTTTGCAGTGAGAGAGGTGCCGCAGAGTTCGACAGGGTTCTCCCCCTTCGAGCTCTTGTACGGCCGACAGCCTCGCGGCATTCTCGATCTGTTGAGAGAGGGGTGAGAGGAGCACAAAGGCTCGTCCAAAAATGTAGTGCAGCATGTGCTCCTACTGAGAGATCGCCTAGATTTGGTCGGTTGTTTGGCCCAAGACAATCTCAGATCGGCTCAGCAGCAGCAGCATTACAATCAAAATGCATTAATCCGAACTTTTCGGCCTGGAGACAAGGTAATGCTGCTACTTCCCTCATCGGAATCCAAACTATGTGCTAAATGGCAAGGGCCATATGAGGTGATTCGGGCTATAGGAAAGGTGAATTACGAAATTAGACAGCCCGATCGCCGTAATAAAAAAGAAATTTATCACATAAATTTATTAAAGCCCTGGCAGGCAAGAGAGGTTTTATTCATAGCCTCAGGCAATATAGAGGAAGATTTAGGGCCCGAGCCAGAACCCTCTGGCACAAAGAACATTTCGATGGGGGAACAGTTACTTCCTGATCAGCAACGTGAACTACGCAGGTTAATTGAGGAATTTAGCGATGTTTTTTCTAACACGCCCGGTAGAACTAACCTTGCTGAATATGACATTATCTCTCCCCCAGGTGTCACAGTGCGAGAGAGACCTTACTGGATCCCGGAAAGTCGACGGAGTGGCGTTCGCAAAGAGGTATGGGACATGCTCGAACTTGGGGTGATTGAGCCTTCCAGGAGCGAGTGGTGCAGTCCAATTGTGATAGTGGCCAAAAAGGACTGCACCAACCGCTTCTGCGTTGATTTCCGCAAGGTAAACGCTATTGCCAAGTTTGATGCGTATCCCATGCCTCGGGTCGACGAACTTCTAGATAGACTGGGGACGGCGAGGTTTATCTCCACTCTGGATCTCACGAAGGGATATTGGCAGATCCCGTTAACTCGTAGTTCTAGAGAGAAAACCGCATTTTCAACACCAGAGGGGCTGTTTCATTTTACAACCATGCCGTTTGGGTTACATGGTGCGCCTGCTGCCTTTCAGAGACTGATGGACCAGGTTTTACACCCACATCGTGAATATGCGGCAGCGTATATTGATGATGTGGTCATTTACAGCTCCACCTGGCGAGAGCATTTGGCTAGGATCACAGCCGTCCTTCAGTCTCTAAGGGCAGCCCGGCTGACAGCTAACTTGCGAAAATGTGCATTTGCCAAAGAAGAAACACAATATTTGGGATTTGTAATGGGGAATGGCAGGGTGAAACCCGTTGTCTCCAAGGTCCAGGCCATGGTAGACGCGGCAATCCCCAAAACCAAGGCTCAAGTGCGGTCGCTACTGGGGTTAGCCGGTTATTACCGCCGCTTTATCCCCGAGTACGCCACAGTGGTTAATCCCTTAGTTGACCTCACCAAAAAGAGCGCACCAAATTCAATTAAATGGTCAGAAGAATGTCAGGGGGCGTTTAATACTGTTAAGCAGAGACTTTGCCAGGCCCCTGCTCTCATCACTCCAGACTTCACTAAGAGATTCATCCTCCACACCGATGCTTCGGATGTCGGTTTGGGTGCAGTCCTGTCTCAAATGGTAGGCGGAGTAGAACACCCTGTTCTGTACATAAGTAAAAAAAATGCTCCCTCGGGAGCGCAACTCCTCCGTCGTCAAAAAAGAGTGTTTGGCCATTAAATGGGCTACTCACTCTTTAAGATACTACCTGCTGGGACACTCATTTGATCTTGTCACTGACCACGCCCCACTCAAGTGGTTAAGCACAATGAAGGACAGCAATGCCCGGATAACTCGGTGGTATCTGGCATTGCAGCCCTTCATGTACCATATGGTACACCGTGCGGGGAAAGACCACCAAAATGCAGATTATTTTTCCCGGGAGGGGGGAGTAATGGGAAAGGTAGGTTTAGCCAAGTGTTCCTTCGGCTCCACTCTGAGCGGTGGGATATGTGACAAAGATCGAATGAGTCTTAGTGTTAGATCTCCCTCTCGACCTGTGAGGACACGGTGCATGAGGAACAGAGTACCCTTAATGAAATGGCACAACAATTTATTCCGTAGGGTAGATGGAAGTCGGTCAGTTCGGAAAGGGGCGGAGCTATGGCACCCGAGCTCAGTGACCCAGACGGTAAGCGGCGTGGCATCCGAGGACTGGAGGAGCGGATGCGCTCGTTAACCTCGGGGTCATGCGCGAGGGTATAAATAGGGGGCATGGCTTGAGTGATCTGTTCCTTTGTATATGGTTAAACAAACTAACCGAGAAGGAGCCCGTAGCGTGAAGAACTGTGAGTGTTTTCGTGTCTGTGTCTAACCTCTGTGTGTCTTGTGTATTGTTTAGCCACTGAAGGATACTGATCACGATCCGGAGCTGCAGCCGCAGGCCAGCGACAAAACCGGACTTCACCATTCACGCTTTGCACTATCCGAACTGTCTTTGTTTTCACCACTAGCACTATAATCACGCACTGTCAAAACTGTGTCTGTGTTTTGTGTTTTGTGTCGGTGACTGAACGGGACTTTGGGGTTACGGGTCAAACCCGGGGATTACAACTCAGAGGTGATACACGCCGCTGTATCACTTCCAACAGTATTATTATTTGCAGGTTTGCCTTAAGGCTCTGGACATTTATTGAATTAAATAAACACCCTTGCACCTGTACCAACGTTGTCTGTGTGATTACTCTGCACTGCACTCACCTGCACGACATTACCACTTTGCCACAGGTGTCTACTGCTGGTTTATATTTCCCAGAATCCTCTCCATGTGTTCCTGAGCCCCAGGCTTTGCTGGTGTATTTTATACCCTGGTTAGGAGCTTGTTTGTACCATTGCATTGAAGCAAAGCTGCTTGTCTGATAGTGACAGTTTATCTGAACTGATTCTCCTTCTGAAACTCGCTGTCAATCAGGGTTTTGAGTCATCTGGTCTTCACTGTGCGCACCTGAAACGAAAGAGAAGCTTGTGAATTAAATACAATAATTCATGAATCCATTATATTGCTGTATCCAGTTTTATGTACCTGACATAATTAGGCAAACAGCTAAATATTTAAACGTTGTAACAAATGGAAAACAATATATCATTAGATAGTTTGTGAAGTCTTGTGCTTTCTAAATGTTTGACATGAACGCTCTTGTTTGTATTCCACAGTATACTTCCTGTGGTAACTCTCACACCAATCATCACATTACCACAAGGTCATGTGATCAGAGACAGACACACAGCAGCACAGAAGCTCCTTTTTAAACTCAGAGAGAGCGAGAGACAGAGAGGGAAGCTTGACATTAAATATTTGATTGTATTAATTAATAAGTAGATTCAAATGTATTTCTATGGACCCTTTCCTTTCCATTGTATGACATGTGTAATCATTCTGAGTGGTATTAAAGATCCCTTTTTCATTCTCCAGTAATAGCTCCCATTGGAAGGTAAGTGAGGAGGAGCTGATAGTGCAGACTGTGGCAATCCAGTCACTGTCCAAACCTTTCAGTTCTTCACGTTTGCAAATTGAAGCTTCTTGGTTTCATGGGAAAGGTAATACAAGGCCAATGTGTGTTATTGTGCAGTAGAATATTCAATTATTTTCTAAACTATAATGTATTAATTTACTTAATAGTATTTTCAGTCTTTTAACAGTTTAATTTCCACTCATTTGCTGATATATACGTTTTGGAGACGCATATGGACCATTGTAAACTAGTCTATGATTGTTTATTTTGAAAAGTGATTGTTTGAATTGAAAAGTTACGATTATATGTCTAGCAATAGCTAATACTGCAGAGCTGTCTGAGTCTTGTAATAAATTAATAATACAACCATATGTGTGTTTGTAATGCTGTTTTATTTGTTGTAATTGAATTGCAGAGAATGTATTATTGGACAGTGCAGCAGCATCACAGAATGAGCTGACTGACTGGCAATCCTGGCCTGTTGAAAACAAGATGATATCATTATTACTTTGTTTATGAATGATAATGAAATTGAAAACCTGTTTGTTCTCAAGTGTGTTTGTGAATATCACTCACCAAGACAAAAGCAAAGCAGAAGAAAAGGTCCACACGTGTACCTCATTCTTGAATTGTTCCATCCACAAGTAGAAATGCTTCTCACAGACAGACAGCCTGAGCTGTGGGTGGAGCCCTGCACAATGTCACGTCAGAATAAGACACTGAAGAAAGAAAGAAAGAAAGAAAGAAAGAAAGAAAGAAAGAAAGAAAGAAAGCACAAGCAAGCTTTTTTCATGTTCTATACATTGGGGCTGATGTAAGGATAGGTGTAGTGCAAACAATTGCGGCTACAAAATCCAAATTGACAAGCGGCCAGGCAATTATTTAGCACTGCAGCCTATGTAAGCTAAGAGCAATGCAAATTACTCAACACACACACATAATGATCTGCAATCATGATAATGAGGGTCGCAGTGGGTTCTGCCTGTGCATCGGGGTATTTAGCAGCCGCACTTACAACCCAGAGGTGAGGTGAGTTCAGAGAGCAGTATGCGATGTATGAGATTTGTGGGGCACGAAAATCAAACCAGACAAAAAATATGTATATGTCAGACGAAAAGCAGCAAAGTCCTCTTGGTGCAGAAAAGAAAAGAAAAGCTTTCTGAGGAGCAGCTGAGAGTCCTTATGGCTGAGGTCACTCAGCATGAAACTGAGTTATTTGGAAAAGCCTCAGCCAACATCAGTTATGCTACCAAAGAGGCCACATGGTCCTCTATAGTGGAGAAAGTCAATGCTTTCGGTGTTACCAGGAGGACAGTCAACCAGGTGATGAAAAGTTGAAATTCAGCTATTAGGTCTAGGATGAGTGAGATGATAACACCACCGCATCCTCCGACATCCCAAACAAAGTGACCCTGGTTTGAATATGCGGGTCTGCTCCGTCTTGCTCTTCTCCTCTGAAGATTTTCCTGCCTGCCTCAACAAGAGCCAAGCGTCACCGCATCAGGAAGTGCAAACAGCAGCCATCCTGATGTTTTCCTAAAAATAATGTCTAAGCTAATAATGGTGAGTTGCACGTGTTGTGTGCACGTGGATATGGGGGCTAGCTAGATCGTGTAAAAATTAATTTATTTAACGTTTTATATACAGGTTTATTAAAAGTGGTTTGTTTTTTAACGCATTAAATAATGTAAACATCGAACACACTGTTGTTTCTTTGTAAATTAATTTTATGAAAGTTCATTTTTTATTAATTGCAAACATCACACACATGTTTAAATGTTGTAATATGTATCAGCATTTCAGTATCAGACCGTAAGATGGTGCAGGGGGGTAATTAAGGAGAATGTCTCTGAGTAGCTTCTACACAGGCTGCACTGCCATCTTCACCAGCGAGACTCACTCGGCAGGCAGCGGGAGGTTTTTGTATGAGGTGATATAGAGACTCTCACAGTGTGGGACTCAGAGCACAGAAGTACGTGGCAGAGTCAGACAGCACAGCCGCAATGATATTCAGATGAAAGGTCTTCTCTGTCCTGTCATGAGATGCAGAGAAACGATTTCGAAACCTTGGTGGAATGTCTGTCATGAATGACCAAGTTGTTAAAATGGTGGGGGTGGAGCAAGTGTTATTATTATTGTGTGCACTAAATATTTCTTTTTAATATATTCACGGTTATTATTAATGTGTTTAATTTTTATTATGATGTGTTTAATTTTTATTCTTATGATGTGTTTGATTTTTATTGTTATAATTCTTGCGTGGTTTGTTTTTGTTCTATTCATGAATTGTTAACATGTTTGAACTCCACACCTGAGACCAGTCTGGGATCCCTGACTCCCGACTCCCACAGTAATCATCTCCAGTGTTTACACCTGCCCTAATCTATCCCTCACAGACAATAAAAAGAGTGCTTCGACTCACAAACGAGAGAGAGGGAAATGAATGAACGGTGACAAGGGAAGAGGAAGAAAGACCCGCAAGATCGACCCGATATTGATGGATTAAGTAGGGGAGCAGGTGGACAAGAGTGTGGGAACAGAGCTGTAGAAAGAAAAGAATAACGTTTCGTGGATGAAACAGTACGAAGATTGAGAGAGACGCGACTCAGGCAGCACACAGGGAAGTACAATACTAAAGAAAAGCCGTATTGGTGCTCATGTTTGGCTGCTTAAGACGCTGATAGGTGTTATTTTTGTGAATTTTAATACTATGACTGTTATACCCCCTTCCGTGATTAAACCGTGTGGAATTGCTTGGAATGAGCCGAGACTGTCTGTCTTTTTTTTCTTTCTTATTTTGATAGATCAATTGAGTGAAGTTTGACTATGCAGTAAATCTGTGTAGGGACTAAAATCTGTGTTTATAACCCGTTGTGCTGAAGACTGATGTTCAGGGGCTTGAGTGTGTGTCGGGATCCGCGTTGCTGCAGCTGGAACGGTTATAGCTGCACGGGAGAGTCTGTGAGCGTTCCTGGAGGCTACAGTGAGCTGTGCTGAACATGGACTATTCTTTCTAGAGCCCTCTGTAGGCACGGGTGTAACGAGTTGGATCCTTTCTCCACTATCAACGGAACCGGGACAGAGATTCGTGAGATTGAGATTGATTTTTCTTGTTTTGTTTTCTCTTGCATACCAAGATTTCTAGCTGGTCGCGGTGGACAAGTAGTTGCACCACGATTTAGTGGACTTTATTCAATTGTTCTGCCAAATATTGATCTTATTTTTTTAGTTGCTATACCCTCGTTATTGAATGATTTGTTTTAAAAATGTGTGCTAAGTATGCTATCCTGTGTTAACCAGATGAGCAAGAATAAGGAATAATACTGTGTTGCAACTGAAGTTTTTATATTTTACGAATTTATGTACTAAATAAATCTTATTTTATAATTGTATCTTGTGTGGAGTGTGATGTGTGGTCCTGGGATAAAAAAAAGGAACCTGCAAAGAAGGATTTGGATAAGTTTATTAAATATTCGATCTAATCACGAAAGTATATTCATATTTCGGGAGCTGGTGCCCGTATATTCCACCAGGTGGCGTAGTTTGGCTACCTTTACTAATTCAAATTATACTTGCCTTTGACTTAATTGTCCTTCGTGACGTGTCCTCCTGAGTGTTCACTGAGTAGGAGCTGTGGGGCTTGATTGGGATCCTGAATACACCATAAGATATGAAGCATTGCCGTCATAATTGCAGTGTATAGTGGTGTTCTCTGTTTCTTTAACGAGAGTTGAATTTGAAGGTTGAGTCACTATCTCCCTGGATCATTTCTAAAAGAGGAGACGGAAGATAATCACTGTGAAATAAGAATGAAATAGACTGCAGGTACAAGCTTCCTTACAGTAAATGGAGTGATAAACAACCGCTAAATGCTGTAACAGACTACAGATAAAGTAACATGAAAGCATTGCAAAATCCGGTCAATGGTTTATTTAGATTTCCAGAAAGCTTTTGACAAAGAACCGCATAAAAGATTAATTCTCAAACTGAACGCAGTAGGGATTCAAGGAAATGCATGCACATGGATTAGGGAGTGGTTAACATGTAGAAAACAGTAAGTACTGATTAGAGGAGAAACCTCAAAATGGAGTGAGGTAACCAGTGGAGTACCACAGGGATCAGTATTGGGTCCTCTGCTATTCCTAATCTACATTCATGATTTAGATTCTGGTATAGTAAGCAAACTTGTTTAGTTTGCAGACGACACAAAAATAGGAGGAGTGGCAAACACTGTTGCAGCAGCAAACGTCATTCAAAATGATCTCGACAGCATTCAGAACTGGGCAGACACATGGCAAATTACATTTAATAGAGAAAAGTGTAAAGTACTGCACGCAGGCAATAAAAATGTGCATTATAAATATAATTTGGGAGATAGTGAAATTGAAGAAGGAATCTATGAAAAAGACTAAGGAGTTTGTTGACTCAGAAATGTCTTCATCTAGACAATGTGGGGAAGCTATATAAAGGCCAAAAAGATGCTCACTCGGCAGGCAGCGGGAGGTTTTTGTATGAGGTGATATAGAGACTCTCAGTGAGTGTGGGACTCAGAGCACAGAAGTACGTGGCAGAGTCAGACAGCACAGCCGCAGTGATATTCAGATGAAAGGTCTTCTCTGTCCTGTCATGAGATGCAGAGAAACGATTTCGAAACCTTGGTGGAATGTCCTCCTCCTTAGAATATTCATTCAGTATGAGCTGTGGGGCTTGATTGGGATCCTGTATGTACCAGAAGAGACCGTTAGCAGTGCCTGCTGTTTCATACGTGCACGGAATAATGGAGCTCTCTCTCTGTTTAAGAACAATTGAATTTGAAGGTTGAGTCACTGAGTCTGCTCAGGTCATTTCTAAAAGAAAAGACAAAAACAGAATGAATGAGATTATACGAAAGCATACTTACAAGCAGTTATAAAACTGACAGCATACACCTACAGATCATGTGAACTCCCTTCTATATGTGTCAATGATTTTAACTCACTTTGCATTTTCCAATAATCAATTGCAACCAATTGCACTGTTTACTGTATAATATAAACCACTATTTCTATTTGCAATTTATTCCTAACCTCTAAGACTTTAAATTCCATTTAATTAAGTTTCTAAAAAAAGAAAGTCATGTATTTTACTTGTACTATATAGTATAATAGACTGACACACTTGTTTGACAAATTGCATAACCAGTATGTATACATGGACCTACTTATGCTTAAACAGAACAGTAGCACAGTAAACCAAGTACGTTCTTGTTCCATTCTCAACAGGACAAACCTCCCTCTGCTGTCTGGTGCAATCTGAAGCTGGACCTGTGAACCATGTGTTTCTATAGAGGCGATGTCATGGAAACCAGTGCCCCTCCCCTACACCGTGTGGTTGCTGTCCTCCATTGCCACCTGGTGGTTGTTTGTTTCATCTGCATTTGGATGATGTTGAGCCGCACGTTGCAGTTCAGATTTATCACAGGCTGATCATTAAATGAATTACTGACAGCATCAGTGCTCAGCAGTACCTCACATATTCTGTAGAGGGCGTGTTGAAGTGACAATGGGCTGCATTCATCAATGTGTAGGTTTTGAGATTTTGTTTTTCCCGAACAGTTTTTTTTTTTTTTTTTCAAAAACCGAGGATCAGAAAGCCTTTTTCTCATTAGTCAGTTATCTCTGGGAAGGGCTTAGGTTAGTTCAAAACTCATGTTAAAATAGGACAGGAAAGTTCTCTTTAAAATATACTAAACAATGAGGAGTCACTGCTAACTACCAACTGTTAAATGTAATTGTTTCCCCAAGTCACTGTTTTTCATCTGTATCTATTTATTTATCTTTTGTCTATCTGTGTGGGTTGTGTTTGTGAGTGTGGGTTTATTGGAGACCCTCCGGACACCATTCATTTCTACTTTGTGATACTGTTTAGCCTCCTGTTTGTCCCTACATACTTATCTGTACCAGCTTTATTCTTACCTGTTACCTGCAATTATTTGAATTCCTTTTTTTATCATTATTCATTTCATTCATTTGTTCATTTTTTCATTTGTTGACATTATTGTTCACAATAATAAACCGATTGTTCATGAAATTGACACCTCTGACGTCCCTGCTTTTGCTGTCTGTCACTCTTGCTGACTTATTTAACTATAGGAATAGGGCCAGTAGTATCTGCTTAGGGAGGACAGTGCAACTGCTTCTCAGTTGTGCAGAGTGATCGTTACAACTTTACCAGTGTAGTTCAGCGCTGCGTCTCTTATCGAGGGCTGAGGGGCAGGACAGGGAGTACAGGACTGTATTGTAACTTTACCAGTGTAGTTCAGCGCTGCGTCTCTTATCGAGGGCTGAGGGGCAGGACAGGGAGTACAGGACTGTATTGTAACTTTACCAGTGTAGTTCAGCGCTGCGTCTCTTATCGAGGGCTGAGGGGCAGGACAGGGAGTACAGGACTGTATTGTAACTTTACCAGTGTAGTTCAGCGCTGCGTCTCTTATCGAGGGCTGAGGGGCAGGACAGGGAGTACCGGACTGTATTGTAACTTTACCAGTGTAGTTCAACGTTGCGTCTCTTATCGAGGGCTGAGGGGCAGGACAGGGAGTACCGGACTGTATTGTAACTTTACCAGTGTAGTTCAGCGCTGCGTCTCTTATCGAGGGCTGAGGGGCAGGACAGGGAGTACCGGACTGTATTGTAACTTTACCAGTGTAGTTCAACGTTGCGTCTCTTATCGAGGGCTGAGGGGCAGGACAGGGAGTACAGGACTGTATTGTAACTTTACCAGTGTAGTTCAACGTTGCGTCTCTTATCGAGGGCTGAGGGGCAGGACAGGGAGTACAGGACTGTATTGTAACTTTACCAGTGTAGTTCAGCGCTGCGTCTCTTATCGAGGGCTGAGGGGCAGGACAGGGAGTACTGGACTGTATTGTAACTTTACCAGTGTAGTTCAACGTTGCGTCTCTTATCGAGGGCTGAGGGGCAGGACAGGGAGTACAGGACTGTATTTTAACTTTACCAGTGTAGTTCAGCGCTGCGTCTCTTATCGAGGGCTGAGGGGCAGGACAGGGAGTACCGGACTGTATTGTAACTTTACCAGTGTAGTTCAGCGCTGCGTCTCTTATCGAGGGCTGAGGGGCAGGACAGGGAGTACAGGACTGTATTGTAACTTTACCAGTGTAGTTCAGCGCTGCGTCTCTTATCGAGGGCTGAGGGGCAGGACAGGGAGTACCGGACTGTATTGTAACTTTACCAGTGTAGTTCAACGTTGCGTCTCTTATCGAGGGCTGAGGGGCAGGACAGGGAGTACAGGACTGTATTGTAACTTTACCAGTGTAGTTCAGCGCTGCGTCTCTTATCGAGGGCTGAGGGGCAGGACAGGGAGTACAGGACTGTATTGTAACTTTACCAGTGTAGTTCAGCGCTGCGTCTCTTATCGAGGGCTGAGGGATTATTTCTTTATTTATTCGTTTATTTTAAAAAGATCAGAAAGAAGGGGAATGTCAAACCAACTGCACGGTGGTAAATGCTTTATGAAAATATCCGATACTGTATGTAATCATCCTAAACAGACATTTAAAATATTTTAATGAACCTAATATAACGTTTGAATAAAACACGTGCAAACACATCCCAGCGTGTAAAACTCTTTGAATCCCTGTTCTGACTGTGGGAAGAGTTTCCGTGTTAAGACTTGGCTGATATGTTGCTTCCGCACTCGTCTTTATCAGATAACGCACCTTTTTTAACATATGTAAAACTTCTATTTTAAAATCCACAAAGGTCTGTAAATCTAGCCTCTTCCTTATCTTGCTGTCATTTGAAAGCTCTGTCTATCATAAACTGTAACTAAATCAGTCTATACTCTGTATGTTAAACTGCATTTGAAAGATTTGCATTGGAACTGACAGTTAACCTTGATTTTTTTATTTTTTTTAAAAGAAAGAAAATGAAAAATGAGAGCAGCCTACAGGGAAGTAAGATCTCAGGGTATCATTGCTAACCTTTTTAAATGTAAGAAACAATCGAGGAGCATTCCAGAAATGACAAGCTCACAGCAATTTGGGATTGTTTTCTGGCTACTATTTAAAATGGGAATTTCTCTTAGTCTGCTCCTAATCACATTCTGAAAACATGTATATGTGGCAATCCGAATTCATTAGTTCTGTACATGATTTATTTGTCATGTGTAGCTGCAAGTACATAAGGGTGGTTGTTTAATCTGGTTGCTGAACATGTAGAGCACAATAATGAAATAGAACATCACACAAAATACATTCAGGGTATTCAAAGAAACAGTCCAATGCAACCATGAGCTCGGTTTCTAATCTAAACAGTGGTGGACCTATATGCTGTTTTAATGATTTCCTGACAAAGGACTGCATGCATATGGCAGACTCCGAGCTTGGTGGACAGGATGCTGTGGGATTAGGAAAACTTGGGACCCAAGCAGAAAGACAGGAGGCTAAAGAAGAAGTAAGTGCTTGACATACAAGTATGCTTGTTAACATAGAACCCCAAATCTGTATTATAAAAACATGTAACATACACACAGTACAAACACCCAAACAAAATGTCATTTTGAGTCCTTTATACTATACTGTTACGCTCCAGCCAGGCACATTAGTGATGCAAAGCACCTGGCTAGCACCATGGGCCGCACCCACAGGCTATACAGCTGCAGTGTACTGTTCTTTTCAAATGTTCAAATCTTAAATACGCATTATGGAAGGAAAAAAGTAAAATGCAAACAATTCATTCAAAGTCTGTCCGATTGATTCGACCTTACTTGCCCGTGCCATTGCCGACCCCACTTGGTTGGTACACTAATTGGAATTAGAAAGGTTTTCCAACCATTTTTTAATGTGGTTGGATGAGCATCTGTGACGGGGGACTGCCCCGTCTTTATGATCATGGTTGGGACTGGCAGGGAGAGGGTTAAAATTCCTCCCTGCCAGAAAAACATGTGAGAATGTGGCTGGAGCCCTAATTGACTAATTAGCAATTATTGATTAATTGGGCTCCAGCCACAGGGGATAAAAGCCAGGGGAGAGGCCCTGGCTGAAGAGAGTTGTAGAGAGAGTTCTGGAAAGAGAAGGAGTGTTTTGTTTGTGCTGTGTTTTCTGTTCCAGTGAAGGCAACGCCCAGCCTGGAAGCTTTATTTTGTAAGTTTTTGTTTTGTGGTTGTATTTTGTGTTTGAAACCTTTTTTGTTTGGCCCTTGTGCCTATTTATTTTGTATTTTTGTTTATTAAAAACTTTATTTTTGAACTTTATACTGTCTCTGAGTCTCAAACCTCGGTCAATCCTGTCACAGCATCTAATGTCCTTTTGTCTCATTAACAAAGACAGCCTTGCCAAGTTGGCAGCATTTATATCCTACTTTTCAAGCAGTTGTGATTAAAGCCTTGCTCTGGTTTACAAAGTGTTAGATTTTGGTGAAACTATAAGCTATGACACCCCATGAAACCCAGAACTGCTGCAGGCCAAACACATTTGCTTCACTTTTAACCTATTCAGTTCTTTCACATTTTTACAATTATTAGTAAGTATATCTTCATAACATTTCTTCTTTTCTGGTTCTATTATGCATCGTGCAGCTTGTCAGAGTTACACGAAACCTCCCTGACATGCAAAATGCATTTTAAATTATTTTCTTTAATCCTTTGCTTGCCATATTATCCTTCTGAATTTCTAATAATGACTTTCAATTGTGGTGAGTGACCTGTAATTGACCTGTAACTGTTACCTGGAGAAAAATTCCAAAAACCTCCCCATGGTCCCCAAGATGTAACCAAAGAAAAGCCTGATTATCCTTCAGAGCACCCCAGTCCATTCTCAAGATGTAACCAGAGAAAAGCCTGATTACTCTACCAGATGAACAATGCGTGCTGATCCAGACCACAAGACAATATCTGGTCAAAGGTTAGTGGTGGCAATCTCAGGTGGAAAAATAAGCCAACATCTGCCAGCATTTTCCAGTCTCTAGCAGCTTCCATTTGTCCTGGTCGAGGCTTGGTTTTAACACCTTTTCTTGGTGGTTGCTCTCCTGGGCGGAGGAATGTTGTCTTTTGTGTGTAATGTTTCGATGGAACAGGTGGCAACTTATTGGTCATGTCACGCTTGTCTTCCAATGCTAAGGCCAAACATCGCAGCACCTGGTCATGGCACCAAGTAAACCGTCCTTGGCTAAGAGCCACCTTACATCCTGTCAAAATGTGCCTTAATGTTGCAGGTGATGAACACAAAGGACATGAGGGATCCTCTCCTACCCAGAGGTTTAGGTTCTGTGGTGATGGGAGAACATTATATGTTGACCTGATGAGGAAACTGATCCTGCTCTGTTCCATTGTCCATAGGTCTTGCCAGCCAATCTTGCGTTGTTGAACACTCTCCCATCTCATCCATTCTCCCTGCTTGGCCAGGGAAACGGCCTTTATACACCTCATCCTCTCCCCCTGCTTTTGCACCTCGTTGACTACCAGCTTCCTCCTTTGAGCTGGGGCTGCCTTGTGCCATGTAGGAGGAGCTGAACTGAGACCAAGACCCCCTCTTCCATGCTGAACTTGCCCCATGATATCACCAATTCGAAGGGCAGCCTTTGCATCCTCCACAGCTTTCTTTGCCGCCCACTTTCTTCCAGTTTTCAACACAGGTGCTGCCTCCCTTACGCATTTGTCACGTGACTCTACCAATGTCATTTCCAGTCTGACCTTGGCGCACTTAAACTCCTCGGTTAGAGCGGAGACTGGTAGCTGCAGTATTCCTTTACCATAAAGTCCCACTCTGGTGAAGCAGCGTGGAACTCCCAACCATTTCCTGATGTATGAACTGAAGGTTCCAGCTTCTCTACTGTTGTCAAAGAAACCTCGTACACAGTCAGTGGCCACAGCAACCTTGGTAGTAGACCAAACTGAAAGCACCAGAGTTTTAGTTTGCTTGGTAAAGCGCTGCTGTCTATGCTCTTCAACCCTTCCACTGCTTGTTGTCTAATTTCTCCCACGCAAACTGTGTCCTTTAGGTCCCCATCGTACCATCTCCCAAGACTCTTCACTGGCTTCACAGACACTGTTGGTATTGCCTCACCATTAATGTAGAACCTTTTTATCTACTACTTTACCTTTAATTAGAGATGCTCCTTGGTTTAGTGGGCTTGAATTGCATTCGTGCCTGTAACGGGAGGAGATCTGTGCTGACTATCTGGCGCATGCATGGTACTGCAGGAAGGGGGCAGCAGCCTCGTAGATCCGCCTGTCAGTCATGGCGATGACATAGAGAGGTGGGGAAGGTTGGCTTTCCCTCTCTCTGAGTGGCTGAGAGGCGGGCCTTGGGGGATTGCTCAGCCCATAAGTACTGCGCTTGGTGATGCATTCAGGTGGCCGTGATTGGAAACACAGAGAGACGCTGGCTGAGGCGGCCAGTGGTTGGAGCGAGTGACCAAAACAAGCAAGCACGGCTGAGGAAGACAGCCAGAAAAAAATAAACAATTTTATTAAAATCTCTTGTTACGTACCCGAGGGGACGTGTGTAATGATAGGGGAACCTTGGCCACCCCAGCCTATAGTGCATAACAGCGTAGGATGGAGATCCCGAGCTGACCGGCTTAGCGGCAGTGGGGGCACTGCATAAGCAGCACTTTGTTTTGTAGTTTTATTTCTGTGTTTTATTTTCCCCTTTCATTTCGCCTTTTGTTTTCATTATTATTTTGAGCACCTGTGAGTGCGCCAGCTTTGGTATTCCTGCGGACCGTTGTCGGTACTCAGGCCACGGACAACAGCGCCCTCTGCAGGCAATAAGACAAATGTCTAAAATAATAAAACAGGGCACCAGTGAGGTGTTTGCAAATAAACGCAGCACCCTTCCACAGTGCCCATTCAATGCGATTGGTTAATTTGCCCAATAACCGATATTAGTGCAGGCTACTGTTTTTGTAGCTGACACCCAGGGATCCTTCAAGAAGATGCTTGATGAGATTCTGGGATTAAACTCTTATGTTCTTATGTAAATAAATGAATAAATAAATAAATCCCAACCTTTTATCAAAGTGTCATTTTTTTATTAACATTATATTTGACAAATGTCTCCTTTAGGTCTCAATTTCACGCATGGTCTCCATAATGAAGGCTACAGAGTGTGTGCGCGTGTGTATATATATATATATATATATATATATATATATATATATATATATATATATATATGTATTTTTTAAGGATATATATTTAAGGATTGCCAGGTTGTACAGCAGTTTTACAGTTTTAACAAATCAGGTGTTTCAACAATTTTCAAGTCTAAATATTGGAAAAACTTACAAAATAGTAGCAGAAGCAACACGTACAACAATTCAAAATTACAAATAAACACAACCACGGTCGAGACGGGACTCTGCAGTCATCGTCTGTAGGGTTTCCCCTCTATGTTTTGGTCCTCAAAACGAAAAGAATATTCTTCAGAGGTGAACAAAAAACTGAACAACAACAATAAATAATAATAAATATACATTTACAAAATAAACTTAAAGCAAACACAAGAAATAATATTTTGTTCTCTTCTCAAACTCGTGTTTTGTTTAACAGTGCTTTTCCCCATTCTTCCCCTGTCTTGCCATGGTTGTAAGTGTTCATACATCCTGTGATTACACTCAGATGAAGAGGAGCTGCCAGCTACTCTCACCAAAACACTGGAGGATCAACAGCAGCCATCCACATCCTTTTCAAATGCTTGACAATTACAATCGTTTTTGTTTGTTGTAGTTTTTTTTTTGTGAGTCGGCTATTAAAAACAGTAGCGCACTATTGCTTTGTCTAGCAATATGTCTAACAAAAAAGCATAGCTAGAGAATGTCTGCTACAATCAGCACAAATTATTACAATATTAAATAAAGTCAGTGTATGTCGTTTAGAACTCGGAATGAGCCAAATTGTAAAAAAATAAATAAATAAATAAATCTGAAATGCAAATAAAAACGACAGCATACGTCCAAGACAGTGTTTTCATTCCTAAAGAGGAATTTCAACATCTTACAAAAAAAAAACACACCCACCCCATCACATACATAAATGCTGTTTGCAGCTGCCAATAATGTCCAGCAATTAGGGGGTATAACACTTGATGGGCTCGGAGCGACACGACACTGCTCTTTGCGTAACCACCCTCGTCCCTCACGGAAAATAAATAAATTCAAAAATATATAAAAACCAAAACACCCGATGATCCTCCCCCCCCCCCCCCCCCCTTCAGGAAAAAAAAAACAAATAGAAAAAAACCTGAGAACGCAAGTGCTGAAGCAGTGCTAGGATCCGCTGGGAACGCGGAGGAGCTGTATCCAGTGATCAGCTGGGCCGGGGTGAAGCAGTACTCTTGAAAAAGGATTCCTATTCCTGTCCGCTGGCAGAGTAGGAAAACTCAGGGAACAGTGCGAGCCGCCCGTTATCCAGGCAGTCCATTCCGTCTTCGTCGACTGAGGAGGGAAGCCAGCCTGCTAGTTAGAGGGAATCTACAATGCTGTGAGGGTAATAGTGTTGAAAAACAGAAAGAAGCAGGCTTCCCCAAAAACATAGCGTAAAAACATACATTTCCCCACGTGCAGGCTACAGCCATTTAAATAACGTACCTGTCATTTTTTATTCTCATTGTTTAACACCCTGACAACTTTTTACACTTACAAAAAAAGTCTGTTTCAAAGCTCTCCTCAATATGGCCATTCTAGTGCACTGGGGTTTGAGATCTGTTCTCTAAATCACTGCAAGAAGAGTGATTAAATAAATAAACACACACACACACACACACACACACACACACACACACACACACACACACACACACACACACCATAGCAGTTGCTGTGGCTTTTCTGTTCTGTACCACACATCATGGACCAGTGCTGCCGTGTCACCAGTTTCATAATGTGGGCAGTAATCCGGACACTCTCAGTGCACTAGAGCGGCCATTGTGAAAAGAGCTTTGCAACCGAGTTTTAGTGCAAAAAGTTGTGAGTGTGTTCAAAGAAATGACAGGTCCGTTATTTCACTCGCTGTAGCACCATGTGGGGCCGTGGAACGTTGTATTTCTCAGAAGCCCACTTGACTCTAAAGGGCTCTTCACACTATGACGTTTATTCTCTGCGTTCAACGCCCAACGTGTCGCCGTTTCCAGCAGCGCAGAATATCCTGTTCATGATAAGCAACACAAGAAATATGTTGATAAAGAACACAAAACAGAAAATCTGGGGAAAATATCAGCAAATCGGAAAGCAAGCAGTATGGGTATGTTAAAACAACCACGCTGTTCTGACTACAGGTTTTTGTTAAATGTCCGGGTGTAGCTTTTAGAAAGTGCATAGATGTATACTCACATGTTAGTGTACGTCTACCCCCCCCCTCCCCCAATGTAAACCTCTGTCTGTGCTGACAGTACCGCCAGCCTGTGTGTACTGTATTTATTACAAAAAATCAATCCAGATGCATCTAAATGATTGCGTTTGTTAGTCCTGTCTGTACTTAGAATTGTGTTTAAACAATGGTTTAGTTGCCAATAACATTGTTGAGATGATTTGTTCCCAATCCACCCTATCTGAGATGATATAAATCTATACAGTACCATGTATATTCTCTTCAGGTCTTGCACAAGACGCTGGTACTACAGCGTTGCTCATTATTATAGAGGGATTCCGCCTTCTCTCTCTCTCTGTCTCTGTCTGTCTCTCTCTCTCTGTCTCTCTCTCTCTCTCTCTCTGTCTCTCTGTCTCTGTCTGTCTGTCTCTGTCTCTGTCTCTCTCTTCTCTCTCTGTCTCTGTCTCTCTCTCTGTCTCTGTCTCTCTCTCTCTCTCTCTCTCTCTCTCTCTCTCTCTCTCTCTCTCTCTCTCTCTCTCTCTCTCAAATTCAAATTCAAATGTGCTTTATTGGCATGACCATTATTCACAGTATTGCCAAAGCAATGTATACACAGTACATCATCTGAACATTAAATAGACAATAACACTGATGAGAATAATAATGATAATAATAATGGTAAACAAATATAAATAATAACCACGTTATTAATAAGTTAACAATAACAACAATGAAATATAACAAGATTTGAACTAATGTAGAGTGCTCACTGTTTGTCCCTCAGGCTGTGACAGGCGGCTGTGTACTGGGCTGCCAGTTGGACACAGCTGGACTCCTCTCCGAGGAGGATTGGGAGTTTTTGAGAATCTGGCAGGTCTGGGAATGTTTTGCAGAGATGTTTTATTTGTGGGAAGAAAGTTTCCCTTATTTCTCTGTATTTTGTACACTGCAGTAGAAAGTGCATCTCTGTCTCTACTTGTTGGAGTTGACAGTGATGACACAGCCGGTCCTCTTTGGGCAGCCAGGTCTGCCTGTGTCGGCCTGTTTCTATGGCCAGGCTGTGCTCACTGAGCCTGTATTTGGTTAGGATCTGCCTCTGCTTGTTGTCTTTCACCCTGCTCAGGTATTCAGCCAGGGTGTAGGGTCTTTTTAGGGCCCGATAGCACTCTAATTTGCTTTGTGTTTTTGTGTGTGTGTCCCAATAGGTGAGGTAGTTTTGTTTGTGTTGTGTTATAATTTGGTTCACTCGAATTGTCTGTGTTGGAGCAGTGCTGTCCTGAGGCTGCTTGGTGTTAGTGTGTGTTAGTGCAGTGAGCTTCAGGACCAGCTGGCTGAGGGGACTCTTCTTTTGGCTCAGTTCTTGGTACTGCAGGGCTTTACTGTGGTAGGAGTTTGGGTTGCTTTGTTTTAGATGAAGCCAAAATTGAATTGCTCTTTTTTGTATTGAGATCAATAATGGATATTGACCTAGTTGTGCCCTGCACGCATTGTTTGGTGTTTTTCTCTGTATTTGCAGGATGTTTTTGCAGAACTCTGTGTGCAGGGCTTCTATTGGGTGTTTATCCCATTTAGTGTAATCCTGCTCTGTGAGCGGACCCCACACTTCACTGCCATAGAGGGCTATGGGTTTGATAACACTTTCAAAAATTTTGAGCCAAATTCTAATGGGGAGTTTTATATAAAGCTTTTTCTTTATGGAATAGAAAGCCCTGCTGGCCTTCTCTCTCAGTGCATTCACTGCCGGGTTAAAGCTACCTGATGCGCTGATGTTTAGGCCCAGGTAGGTGTAGTGCATGCAGTGTTCTATTGTGGTGTGGTGTAGTGTGAAGATATCTGGGTTTTTTTCTGAAATATCATGATTTTAGTTTTGTTCATGTTTACTGCCAGGGCCCAGGTCTGACAGTACTGCTCTAGCACTGACAGGCTCTGCTGCAGCACCTGCTCTGTGGGCGACAGCAGGACCAGGTCATCTGCGTAGAGCAGGAATTTAATTTCAGTATCAAGCAGAGTGAGGCCAGGGGCTGCAGATTGCTCCAACACTGTGGCCAATTCATTGATGTAGATGTTGAACAGTGTTGGACTCAAACTGCACCCCTGTCTCACTCCACGCCCCTGTGAGAAGAATTGTGTTCTTTTATTGCCAATCTTTACAGCACATTTATTTTCCGTATACATTGATTTAATTGTGTCATAGGTTTTACCTCCTACACCACTTTGGAGGAGTTTATAAAATAATCCTTCGTGCCAGATTGAATCAAAAGCCTTTTTGAAATCTATAAAGCAAGCAAATAATTTATTTTTATTTTGGTTTACATGTTTGTCTATTAGGGTGTGTAGGGTGTAAATATGATCAGTAGTGCGGTGTTTTGGAAGGAAGCCAATCTGACTCTTACTCAAGACACTGTGTTCGGTAAGGAAGGCCAGTATCCGAGTGTTAATGATACTGCAGAACACCTTCCCCAGGTTACTGCTCACACAGATGCCCCGGTAGTTATTGGGGTCGAATTTGTCTCCACTCTTAAAGACAGGGGATATAATCCCTTGGTTCCAGATGTCAGGGAAGTAGCCCACACTTAGTATCAGGTTAAACAGTTTGCGCAGGGCCTCCTGCAGCTTAGGGCTGCTGTGCTTCAGCATCTCATTGGAGACGCTGTCTACCCCGCTGGCTTTCCTATTCTGGAGGGTCTGCAGTTTCTCTTTAAGTTCCTGCGCAGTGATTGGAGAGTCCAGTGGATTCTGGTTGTCTTTAATTGACAATTCTAGTTTTTTCAGTTTTTCATAAATATTGTTTTGATCTAATGGTTGTTCATTGTGTGTTATGTTTTGATAGAGTTTTTCAAAATGGTTTTTCCATATATTTCCATTTTGTATGGCCAATTCTTCTGGTTTTGATTTATTTAGTTTTTTCCAATGTTCCCAGAATCGGTTTGAGTTAATGGACTCCTCGATTTCTGTCAGTTGCTTGTTGATGTGGTTGTTTTTTTTCTGTTTTAGTGTGCGTTTATAGTAATTTAGAGTTTCACAGTAGCTGAGGCGTAAATCTTGGTTGTCTGGTTGTCTATGTTTTTGATTTGATAATTGCCTAAGTCTTTTCCTTATATTTTTACAATCTTCATCAAACCAATTTTCTTCTTCCAGTTTTTTCTTTTGAGTGTTCCGAATTATTTTTAGTTTGGATTTTAAAGCTGCCTGTCTAAATATTTCATTCAGGTTTTCTACAGCTAGATTTACTCCCTGTTTACTGTGAGTATGTGGTGTAACCAGAAAGGTGTTTAATAGTGATTGGATTTTTGGATGGCTGATTGCTTTCTGGTATTCTTCTGCACTGTTTGGAGCCCATCTGTAGGAATGATGGAGGTTATACAGCTTGTAGGGCTGTGTCTGTGTGTTGCTGGTCTGCTCTGTTCTTTTAAGGAACACAGTTATTTGACTGTGGTCTGACAGAGGAGATATTGGCCTGACAGTGAATGCACTAATAGAGGAAGGGTCGAGGTCAGTAATGGTGTAATCTACTACACTGTTGCCAAGAGCTGAGCTGTAGGTGTGTCTTCCTAAAGAGTCCCCTCGGATCCTACCGTTAATAATGTACAGGCCCAGGCCTTGACAGAGTTGCAGTAATTGTCTCCCACTTTGATTTATTTCTCTATCATAGCTGTTTCTCTGGGAGACAATAGGGCTGGAATATAGGGGGTTTTTGCCTGAATATATGTTGGTCTCCCTGTGTGCTGGTGAAGTCAGGCTGCTTGCCTGTCCTGGCGTTCAGCTCTCCACAGATCAGAACATTTCCCTGGGCCTGGAAGTGGCAGATCTCTGTGTGGAGACTGGTAAAGGTTTCCTCACTATAGTATGGGGATTCTGAGGGAGGGATATATATTGCACACAGGAAGATTTCATTTTGTACAGAGACAATATTTCTGCTGATTTTAAGCCACAAATGTCTGACAAATGACTCTCCCTGTTTAATTGGCTCTATTGAGTTGGTGAGCTCTGCTTTGTACCAAATGATTATTCCCCCAGAGTCTCTGCCTCGTCTGACTGTGGTCTTTTTCAGCGAGGGCACTATGATCTCCCTGTAGCCTGAGGGACAGTGAGTGGACACGTCTGCCCTGCACCATGTCTCCTGCAGGATGATGATATCCAGGCCTTTCACTCTCTCTATAAACTCTGGGGCTGTGCTCTTCAGCCCAAACACTGAGGAGCTCAGGCCCTGGATATTCCACATTGTGATGGACAAAGATTTAATCAGATTTATATTTGCAATTATTTATCTATTTTTTGTCTTAGAATTAAACAAAACATTTTGAAGAATAAAAAAAAAAAAAAAAAAAAAGAATATATATATATATATATATATACATATACATATTTGTTTTCTAATAATTCACTAAATATTAATTATATTTACGTTTTGCTGCTGAAATCTCTACGTACAATATATATACTTTTTTCCCCCTTTCTCTTTTCCTTTCCTCCCCCTTTTCTCTTTTACAATCTATTTAATTTTTATTTTTTTTTAATAGTAGTAACTTAGCTCATAAGTCTTGTGCAGATGAGGTTCAGGAGGTGGTGAATCTCCTCCAGCTCTGTGCTCCCAGTCCCTGCTGGTCTGCTGAGGGCCGCAGCGTAGCTGTGAGCCTGCTGCTGGGATGGCTGGGCTGGGTGCTGGAATGGGCTGGCAGGACCGGACCTGGGTCCGCTGGGCTGGGCTGGGCGCTGGGCTGGGCCGGGCCTGGGCTTTCTGGGCTGGGCTGGGCTAAGCAGGTGTCGGTTGTGTTGTCCAGGCTGTGGACGGAGGCTCCTGGGGGCCCACCTGGCTGTCTGTGGGCTGTGCTGTGGTCTGTGGACGTTGAGGCCTCTCCTGTTGCTGTGTTGGGGGCTGGCTGGGTCTCGGCCCAGGGTGACGTCTTTCAGGGTCTTGGCAAAGATGCTGACTCCCCGCTGGTGCAGGTGCACGTGGTCGTACAGGTGTTGCAGCCCGAGGGTGGGGTGGTGTGCCAGGTGCACGTTGGGTAGTAGAGCGCACCCTCGGGAGACTTCCGCGTTGATCTTCTGGATGGTGTGTTGGTGGAAATCCTTTCTGGGCAGCAGGGTGGAGATGATGATTTTTGAATGCGGAAATTCCTGGGTTGCCCTCTCCGCCACTCTCCTGATGGACTTGGCCACGTTCTCCTGCTGGGCCCTCAGATCATTGGTGCCTGTGTGAATGATTATGTGTCCGGGGGAGCCGAGGGTGGACTCACACAGAGCCTCCAGGGCCTTCTGTGTGGTCGGACACCAGATCTTGGACACTGTGTGTTTTGGGAAGAGCCACTTCTCATCGATGTATTTCCCGTTGGAGTCCATTAGCAGGGCGATCTCGGTGTTGCGGTGCTTTGCAGCCGGTCTGCCCGAGGGGGTCGGGGCTGTGCCTGGGTCAGCGTGTGAGTTGGGAGTGTTCTGTGTGCCTGGGTCAGCGTGTGTGTTGGGAGTGTTCTGTGTGCCTGGGTCAGCGTGTGTGTTGGGAGTGTTCTGTGTGCCTGGGTCAGCGTGTGTGTTGGGAGTGTTCTGTGTGCCTGGGTCAGCGTGTGTGTTGGGAGTGTTCTGTGTGCCTGGGTCAGCGTGTGTGTTGGGAGTGTTCTGTGTGCCTGGGTCAGCGTGTGTGTTGGGAGTGTTCTGTGTGCCTGGGTCAGCGTGTGAGTTGGGAGTGTTCTGTGTGCCTGGGTCAGCGTGTGTGTTGGGAGTGTTCTGTGTGCCTGGGTCAGCGTGTGTGTTGGGAGTGTTCTGTGTGCCTGGGTCAGCGTGTGTGTTGGGAGTGTTCTGTGTGCCTGGGTCAGCGTGTGTGTTGGGAGTGTTCTGTGTGCCTGGGTCAGCGTGTGTGTTGGGAGTGTTCTGTGTGCCTGGGTCAGCGTGTGTGTTGGGAGTGTTCTGTGTGCCTGGGTCAGCGTGTGTGTTGGGAGTGTTCTGTGTGCCTGGGTCAGCGTGTGTGTTGGGAGTGTTCTGTGTGCCTGGGTCAGCGTGTGTGTTGGGAGTGTTCTGTGTGCCTGGGTCAGCGTGTGTGTTGGGAGTGTTCTGTGTGCCTGGGTCAGCGTGTGTGTTGGGAGTGTTCTGTGTGCCTGGGTCAGCGTGTGTGTTGGGAGTGTTCTGTGTGCCTGGGTCAGCGTGTGTGTTGGGAGTGTTCTGTGTGCCTGGGTCATCGTGTGAGTTGGGAGTGTTCTGTGTGACTGGGTCAGCGTGTGTGTTGGGAGTGTTCTGTGTGCCTGGGTCAGCGTGTGTGTTGGGAGTGTTCTGTGTGCCTGGGTCAGCGTGTGTGTTGGGAGTGTTCTGTGTGCCTGGGTCAGCGTGTGTGTTGGGAGTGTTCTGTGTGCCTGGGTCATCGTGTGAGTTGGGAGTGTTCTGTGTGACTGGGTCAGCGTGTGTGTTGGGAGTGTTCTGTGTGCCTGGGTCAGCGTGTGTGTTGGGAGTGTTCTGTGTGCCTGGGTCAGCGTGTGTGTTGGGAGTGTTCTGTGTGCCTGGGTCAGCGTGTGTGTTGGGAGTGTTCTGTGTGCCTGGGTCAGCGTGTGTGTTGGGAGTGTTCTGTGTGCCTGGTCAGCGTGTGTGTTGGGAGTGTTCTGTGTGCCTGGGTCAGCGTGTGTGTTGGGAGTGTTCTGTGTGCCTGGGTCAGCGTGTGTGTTGGGAGTGTTCTGTGTGCCTGGGTCAGCGTGTGTGTTGGGAGTGTTCTGTGTGCCTGGGTCAGCGTGTGTGTTGGGAGTGTTCTGTGTGCCTGGGTCAGCGTGTGTGTTGGGAGTGTTCTGTGTGCCTGGGTCAGCGTGTGTGTTGGGAGTGTTCTGTGTGCCTGGGTCATCGTGTGAGTTGGGAGTGTTCTGTGTGACTGGGTCAGCGTGTGTGTTGGGAGTGTTCTGTGTGCCTGGGTCAGCGTGTGTGTTGGGAGTGTTCTGTGTGCCTGGGTCAGCGTGTGTGTTGGGAGTGTTCTGTGTGCCTGGGTCAGCGTGTGTGTTGGGAGTGTTCTGTGTGCCTGGGTCAGCGTGTGTGTTGGGAGTGTTCTGTGTGCCTGGGTCAGCGTGTGTGTTGGGAGTGTTCTGTGTGCCTGGGTCAGCGTGTGTGTTGGGAGTGTTCTGTGTGCCTGGGTCAGCGTGTGTGTTGGGAGTGTTCTGTGTGCCTGGGTCAGCGTGTGTGTTGGGAGTGTTCTGTGTGCCTGGGTCAGCGTGTGTGTTGGGAGTGTTCTGTGTGCCTGGGTCAGCGTGTGTGTTGGGAGTGTTCTGTGTGCCTGGGTCAGCGTGTGTGTTGGGAGTGTTCTGTGTGCCTGGGTCAGCGTGTGTGTTGGGAGTGTTCTGTGTGCCTGGGTCAGCGTGTGTGTTGGGAGTGTTCTGTGTGCCTGGGTCAGCGTGTGTGTTGGGAGTGTTCTGTGTGCCTGGGTCAGCGTGTGTGTTGGGAGTGTTCTGTGTGCCTGGGTCAGCGTGTGTGTTGGGAGTGTTCTGTGTGCCTGGGTCAGCGTGTGTGTTGGGAGTGTTCTGTGTGCCTGGGTCAGCGTGTGTGTTGGGAGTGTTCTGTGTGCCTGGGTCAGCGTGTGTGTTGGGAGTGTTCTGTGTGCTGTTCGTGTGTGTGGTGTGTGTGTCAGGCTTTGCGTGATTGCCAGTGTGTCTGGCTGGGGGGCTGTCGGTGTTGTCTGTGTGTGTGTGTGTGTGTGTCGGTGTGTCAGTGTGTTTGGCTGGTGTGCTGTGTGTGTGTGTCAGTGTGCTGTGTGTGTGTGTCAGTGTGTCCTTGCAGGCTGGGGCTGGGGGGCACTGTGCTGTCTGGGTTGCTGTGCCTCCTGCAGGGCTGTGGGGGACTGTGAGTGTGTGCAGTTGCTCCCTCAGGCTCTGTACTGTTTTGTCTCTGTGCTGCAGCTCCTCTCTCAGTCCAGTCAGTTCTCTTCTCAGGGTTTCCCTGTCCTGCTGCAGCTCCTTCACCTCTGCCTTCAGTTCCCTGAATGAGGCTTTATATTCATTCTTGATCTGTATGGTCTGGTCTTTCAACTGCTGTGTGATGTCGCTCTCTGTGAGCCTGGCCCGGACTAGCTCCCTGAGCTCTGTCAGCTCCACCTCTAGCAGGGAGAGGCTTGCCTTCATGATTGCCACTGTGCTGTGGAGCTCCGGGGGCTGGGTGAGGAGGGGCTGGCTATCTCCAGGGACTGTGCTCTCCTCTGCTGGGACAGTGGGGACTGGGGCTGTGCTGTCAGTGCTGCGGGCAGGCTGTGTGCTGTCAGGAACAGGGCTTGCTGCTGTAGGTGTCCCTGTGTTTTGGCTCTTTGGTTTTGCAGACTCAGCCAGCTCTTTTAAGGCCAGGAAATTCTCCTCAAAAGACACCAGGCTGGCCTCACTGCCCTGTATCATGATAGTGCCGTTCTGATACAGATTTACTGTGAACACTGTGTGGTGTGAGTCTGCGTCTTCCCTTATTTTCAACTGTCTCCCCTGGCAGATGCCTCCCTTTTTTACATGTACATACATTTTACATATGGCTGTGTGCCAGGCGTCTGTGTGCTCAGTGAAGAGGAGCAGGTTAGTGGTGACAGTGTTTTGTCCAGCCTGGAAGCAGTCAGCAATGAGAGTCTCTGGGCTCTCTCTCAGCACTCTGTGCTTGTGTTGTTTCCTGGCCTGAGCGCTCTTCACCTCCCCAGGGAATTGGAACGCAGGGCTCAGGGTTCGAGGCTGCATTACTGCACTGCTCAATGTATCCATTTCCAACCGTCAAACTCACACACCAACTGCCACTTCTCACGCAGGCTAACTTTAAAATGGATTTAATTTAATTTAAAATAAGGTGAGAGGCTTACCTTTTATAAATCAAAGTCCAGATAATTTGCTGTTTTCCTAGCAGTTTTTCTGTTCTTTGTTTGATTGTATACTCTGTCCTTTTTCTTTCTTTTCCTTTCTTTTTCTTTCTTTCTTTCTTTTTTTTCTTCTTTCCTTTCTTTCTGTCTTTCTTTTCCTTTCTTTTTTCTTTCTTTCCTTCTCTCACTTCTCTCTGCTGTTAGTTCATTTCTTCTGGTCCTGTTTTTGTCTTTATAGTTTTACTTTATTTATTTTTTTAATGTTTTGAAATATATATATTTTTTTGTTTGAAAATAGTCTCTAATTGTACTATTTGTTTTACTGAAATAAAAATAGCATTTCTCCAGTGTTTATTTCATTCTAAGACAATAAATATTTTGTATATTTAGGAGCTCATGTTAAGCACGTCTCTCTCTGTCAAATTCAAATCTCTCTTTCTCTCTCGTTCCTCTTTCTCTCTCGTTCCCCTCTTTCTCTCTTGTTCCTCTTTCTCTCTCGTTCCAATCTTTCTCTCTCGTTCCTCTCTTTCTCTCTCGTTCCCCTCTTTCTCTCTCGTTCCCCTCTGTCTCTCTCGTTCCCCTCTATCTCTCTCGTTCCCCTCTTTCTCTCTCGTTCCCCTCTTTCTCTCTCATTCCCCTCTTTCTCTATCACTCCCCTCTTTCACTCTTATTCCTCACTTTCTCTTTCGTTCCTCTCTTTCTCTATCACTCCCCTCGTTCTCTCTCTTTCCCCTCTTTCTCTCTCGTTCCTCTCTTTCTCTCTCGTTCCCCTCTTTCTCCCTTGTTCCTCTCTTTCTCTCTCGTTCCAATCTTTCTCTCTCGTTCCTCTCTTTCTCTCTTGTTCCCCTCTTTCTCTCTCGTTCCTCTCTTTCTCTCTCGTTCCCCTCTTTCTCTCTCGTTCCCCTCTTTCTCTATCACTCCCCTCTTTCTCTCTCACTCCCCTCTTTCACTCTTATTCCTCTCTTTCTCTCTCGTTCCTCTCTTTCTCTCTCGTTCCCCTCTTTCTCTCTTGTTCCTCTCTTTCTCTCTCGTTCCAATCTTTCTCTCTCGTTCCTCTCTTTCTCTCTCGTTCCCCTCTTTCTCTCTCGTTCCTCTCTTTCTCTCTCGTTCCCCTCTTTCTCTCTCGTTCCCCTCTTTCTCTATCACTCCCCTCTTTCTCTCTCACTCCCCTCTTTCTCTCTCGTTCCTCTCTTTCTCTCTCGTTCCCCTCTTTCTCTCTCGTTCCCCTCTTTCTCTATCACTCCCCTCTTTCTCTCTCACTCCCCTCGTTCTCTCTCGTTCCCCTCTGTCTCTCTCGTTCCCCTCTTTCTGTCTCGTTCCCCTCTCTCTCTCGTTCCTCTCTCTCTCTCACTCCCCTCTTTCTCTCTCACTCCCCTCTTTCACTCTTGTTACCCTCTTTCTCTGTCGTTCCCCTCTTTCACTCTCACTCCCCTCTTTCTCCGTCATACCCCTCTTTCTCTCTCGTTCCCCTCTTTCTCTCTCGTTCCTCTCTTTCACTCTCATTCCCCTCTTTCTCTATCACTCCTCTCTTTCTCTCTAGTTCCCCTCTTTCTCACTCGTTCCCCTCTTTCTCACTCACTCCCCTCTTTCTCTCTCGTTCCTCTCTTTCTCTCTCGTTCCCCTCTTTCTCTCTCATTCCCCTCTTTCTCTATCACTCCCCTCTTTCTCTCTCACTCCCCTCTTTCTCTCTTATTCCTCTCTTTCTCTCTCGTTCCTCTCTTTCTCTATCACTCCCCTCTTTCTCTCTCGTTCCTCTCTTTCTCTATCACTCCCCTCTTTCACTCTCATTCCCCTATTTCTCTCTCATTCCTCTCTTTCTCATTCCACTCTTTCTCACTCGTTCCCCTCTTTCTCTCTCGTTCCTCTCTTTCTTTCTCGTTCCCCTCCTTCTCTGTCTCGTTCCCCTCTTTCTCTCACATTCCCCTCTTTCTCTCTCGTTCCTCTCTTTCACTCTCATTCCCCTCTTTCTCTCTCGTTCCCCTCTTTCTCTCTCGTTCCCCTCTTTCTTGTTCCCCTCTTTCTCTCTCGTTCCCCTCTTTCTCTGTCGTTCCCCTCTTTCTCTCTCGTTCCTCTCTTTCACTCTCGTTCCCCACTTTCTCTCTCGTTCCCCTCTTTCTCTCTCGTTCCTCTCTTTCTCTCTCTCCACTCTCTCTCGTTCCTCTTTCTCTCTCGTTCCCCTCATTCTCTCTTCTACCTCTCTTTCTCTTTCGTTCCCCTCTTTCTCTGTCATACCCCTTTTTCTCTCTCGTTCCTCTCTCTCTCGTTCCCCTCTTTCTGTTTCACTCCCCTCTTTCTCTCTCGTTCCTCTCTTTCTCTCTCGTTCCCCTCTTTCTCTCACGTTCCCCTTTCTCTCTCGTTCCCCTCTTTCTCTCTCGTTCCTCTCTTTCCCTCTCGTTCCCCTCTTTCTATCTCGTTCCCCTCTTTCTCTCTCGTTCCCCTCTTTCTCTTTTGTTCCTCTCTTTCTCTCTCGTTCCCTTTTCTCTGTCATACCCCTTTTTCTCTCTCGTTCCTCTCTCTCTCTTGTTCCCCTCTTTCTGTATCACTCCCCTCTTTCTCTCTCGTTCCCCTCTTTCTCTCTCGTTCCTCTCTTTCAAATTCAAATTCAAATTCAAAGGTGCTTTATTGGCATGACCATTATTCACAGTATTGCCAAAGCAATGTACACACAGTACATCATCTGAACATTAAATAGACAGTAACACTGATGAGAATAATAATGATAATAATGGTAAAGAAACATAAATAATAACCACGTTATTAACAGTAACAACAATGAAATATAACAAGATTTGAACTAATGTAGAGTGCTCACTGTTTGTCCCTCAGGCTGTGACAGGCGGCTGTGTACTGGGCTGCCAGTTGGACACAGCTGGACTCGTCTCGGAGGAGGATTGGGAGTTTTTGAGAGTCTGGCAGGTCTGGGAATGTTTTGCAGAGATTTTTTATTTGTGGGAAGAAAGTTTCCCTTATTTCTGTGTATTTTGTACACTGCAGTAGAAAGTGCATCTCTGTCTCTACTTGCTGGAGTTGACAGTGATGACACAGCCGGTCCTCTTTGGGCAGCCAGGTCTGCCTGTGTCGGCCTGTTTCTATGGCCAGGCTGTGCTCACTGAGCCTGTATTTGGTTAGGATCTGCCTCTGCTTGTTGTCTTTCACCCTGCTCAGGTATTCAGCCAGGGTGTAGGGTCTTTTTAGGGCCCGATAGCACTCTAATTTGCTTTGTGTTTTTGTGTGTGTGTCCCAATAGGTGAGGTAGTTTTGTTTGTGTTGTGTTATAATTTGGTTCACTCGAATTGTCTGTGTTGGAGCAGTGCTGTCCTGAGGCTGCTTGGTGTTAGTGTGTGTTAGTGCAGTGAGCTTCAGGACCAGCTGGCTGAGGGGACTCTTCTTTTGGCTCAGTTCTTGGTACTGCAGGGCTTTACTGTGGTAGGAGTTTGGGTTGCTTTGTTTTAGATGAAGCCAAAATTGAATTGCTCTTTTTTGTATTGAGATCAATAATGGATATTGACCTAGTTGTGCCCTGCACGCGTTGTTTGGTGTTTTTCTCTGTATTTGCAGGATGTTTTTGCAGAACTCTGTGTGCAGGGCTTCTATTGGGTGTTTATCCCATTTAGTGTAATCCTGCTCTGTGAGCGGACCCCACACTTCACTGCCATAGAGGGCAATGGGTTTGATAACACTTTTAAAAATTTTGAGCCAAATTCTAATTTGAAATCTATAAAGCAAGCAAATCATTTCTTTTTATTTTGGTTTACATGTTTGTTTATTAGGGTGTGTAGGGTGTAAACATGGTCAGTAGTGCAGTGTTTTGGAAGGAAGCCAATCTGACTCTTACTCAAGACACTGTGTTCGGTAAGGAAGGCCAGTATCCGAGTGTTAATGATACTGCAGAACACCTTCCCCAGGTTACTGCTCACACAGATGCCCCGGTAGTTATTGGGGTCGAATTTGTCTCCACTCTTAAAGACAGGGGATATAATCCCTTGGTTCCAGATGTCAGGGAAGTAGCCCACACTTAGTATCAGGTTAAACAGTTTGCGCAGGGCCTCCTGCAGCTTAGGGCTGCTGTGCTTCAGCATCTCATTGGAGACGCTGTCTACCCCGCTGGCTTTCCTATTCTGGAGGGTCTGCAGTTTCTCTTTAAGTTCCTGCGCAGTGATTGGAGAGTCCAGTGGATTCTGGTTGTATTTAATTGACAATTCTAGTTTTTTCAGTTTTTCATAAATATTGTTTTGATCTAATGGTTGTTCAATGTGTGTTATGTTTTGATAGTTTTTCAAAATGGTTTTTCCATATATTTCCATTTTGTATGGCCAATTCTTCTGATTTATTTAGTTTTTTCCAATGTTCCCAGAATCGGTTTGAGTTAATGGACTCCTCGATTTCTGTCAGTTGCTTGTTGATGTGGTTGTTTTTTTTCTGTTTTAGTGTTCGTTTATAGTAATTTAGAGTTTCACAGTAGCTGAGGCGTAAATCTTGGTTGTCTGGTTGTCTATGTTTTTGATTTTCTTTTTTCAGTTTTTTCTTTTGAGTGTTCCGACTTATGTTCAGTTTGGATTTTAAAGCTGCCTGTCTAAATATTTCATTCAGGTTTTCTACAGCTAGATTTACTCCCTGTTTACTGTGAGTATGTGGTGTAACCAGAAAGGTGTTTAATAGTGATTGGATTTTTGGATGGCTGATTGCTTTCTGGTATTCTTCTGCACTGTTTGGAGCCCATCTGTAGGAATGATGGAGGTTATACAGCTTGCAGGGCTGTGTCTGTGTGTTGCTGGTCTGCTCTGTTCTTTTAAGGAACACAGTTATTTGACTGTGGTCTGACAGAGGAGATATTGGCCTGACAGTGAATGCACTAATAGAGGAAGGGTCGAGGTCAGTAATGGTGTAATCTACTACACTGTTGCCAAGAGCTGAGCTGTAGGTGTGTCTTCCTAAAGAGTCCCCTTGGATCCTACCGTTAATAATGTACAGGCCCAGGCCTTGACAGAGTTGCAGTAATTGTCTCCCACTTTGATTTATTTCTCTATCATAGCTGTTTCTCTGGGAGACAATAGGGCTGGAATATAGGGGGTTAAAACCTCCCTGCGAGAGAAACATGTGCGGAATGCACCTTTTTGTTTGATTGTTTCTGCTTTTTCAGTTAATCAGTTTTGTTAATTGTCTTATTGTTTTGTTTAATTTTTTTATTATTTAATTATCTCCTGCACCTGGGTAGTAATTAAGAATGGGAACCAGGTGCAGGGTATTTAAGAGGAATACTCAGTTTACTCGGGGCTGCTGAGTAGAAGGAGGCGAAGGAAGGTGCTCTGCTTCCGAGCAGTCCTGAGAGTGAGTACTTTGTTAAGCGTGTTAGTGTTTGTTCTGTGTGTCAGGTAAACGGATTAGCCGTCCTGCAAGTTAGTCAGGGAAATACCTGTTGAGTAAGCGCTCCAAACGGAGTTAGGTGTTTGTTTGTATTTTGTTTTATTTTTGTGTTTATTAAAATAATAGCGCGACAGCGCTGAAAACTCCATTTCTGTGTTTCTGGGTCGTAATTTTAAAGGGGCACGAACCCGAGTGGGATGCGCCCCTACGACCCTAGAAATGGAGAGCATCGAGGAGTTAATTGCGAGGATCAACCGCAATACTGCTGCTCAATTAGAGCAGACTGCGAGAATGGAGAGACAGATGAGCGAGTGGGGGTTGGCACCGCTGAGGAAAAGGGAGCCAACAGAGTTGGAGCTGTTGCTCCAGAGATGGGAGCAGGCTAGCGCAGCTCCGCAATCTCCCGAGCCAGAGGGGAGGAGCAGCCGCTGCCAGAGCCCAGAGGGGAGGAGCCGCCGCTTCCGGAGCCCAGAGGGGAGCAGCCGCCGCTGCCAGAGCCCAGAGGGGAGGAGCCGCCGCTTCCAGAGCCCAGAGGGGAGGAGCCGCCGCTTCCGGAGCCCAGAGGGGAGGAGCCGCCGCTGCCAGAGCCCAGAGGGGAGGAGCCGCCGCTTCCAGAGCCCAGAGGGGAGGAGCCGCCGCTTCCGGAGCCCAGAGGGGAGGAGCCGCCGCTTCCAGAGCCCAGAGGGGAGGAGCCGTCGCTTCCGGAGCCCAGAGGGGAGGAGCCGTCGCTTCCGGAGCCCAGAGGGGAGGAGCCGCCGCTTCCGGAGCCCAGAGGGGAGGAGCCGCCGCTTCCAGAGCCCAGAGGGGAGGAGCCGTCGCTTCCGGAGCCCAGAGGGGAGGAGCCGCCGCTTCCGGAGCCCAGAGGGGAGGAGCCGCCGCTTCCAGAGCCCAGAGGGGAGGAGCCGTCGCTTCCGGAGCCCAGAGGGGAGGAGCCGTCGCTTCCGGAGCCCAGAGGGGAGGAGCCGCCGCTTCCGGAGCCCAGAGGGGAGGAGCCGCCGCTGCCGGAGCCCAGAGGGGAGGAGCCGCCGCTTCCAGAGCCCAGAGGGGAGGAGCCACCGCTTCCAGAGCCCAGAGGGGAGGAGCCGTCGCTTCCAGAGCCCAGAGGGGAGGAGCCGCCGCTGCCAGAGCCCAGAGGGGAGGAGCCGCCGCTTCCAGAGCCCAGAGGGGAGGAGCCGCCGCTTCCGGAGCCCAGAGGGGAGGAGCCGCCGCTTCCGGAGCCCAGAGGGGAGGAGCCGCCGCTTCCGGAGCCCAGAGGGGAGGAGCCGCCGCTGCCGGAGCCCAGAGGGGAGGAGCCGCCGCTTCCAGAGCCCAGAGGGGAGGAGCCACCGCTTCCAGAGCCCAGAGGGGAGGAGCCGTCGCTTCCGGAGCCCAGAGGGGAGGAGCCGCCGCTTCCAGAGCCCAGAGGGGAGGAGCCACCGCTTCCAGAGCCCAGAGGGGAGGAGCCGTCGCTTCCGGAGCCCAGAGGGGAGGAGCCGTCGCTTCCGGAGCCCAGAGGGGAGGAGCCGCCGCTTCCGGAGCCCAGAGGGGAGGAGCCGCCGCTGCCGGAGCCCAGAGGGGAGGAGCTGCCGCTGCCAGAGCGATCCACCCTCGAGTTCGCCCGTGGAAGAGGGCGAAAATTGACATTTGTGGACTCGAGGGTGGGTGGTTGTGTTTTAGGGGAGGAGGTGGCCGTCTCGTGGCCTGTGTCTTGTAAAGACAAGGGGGGGGGATATGTGAGATAGCGGGTTGTGAGAGACGGCAGGGAGGGGGTTAAAACCTCCCTGCAAGAAAAAAAACATGTGAGAATGCACCTTTTTGTTTGATTTGTGTTGCTTTATTGTTTCATTTAATTTGCTAATTGATTTCTTAATTGTTTTATTGTTTAGTTTAATTGTTTTATTATTGATTATCATCCTCACCTGGGCGTTATTGGGGGAATTAGATCCAAGTGGGGGGGGGGTTTAAAAGGGAAGCAGGCAGTCTGCTCGAGACGGCTGGATAGAGAGAGGCAGATGAGGTGCTCTGCTTCTGAAAAGTCGTGGGAAGTAAGTCCGCGCTGGAAAAATCTACTTGTGTGCTGGGTCGTGTTTTTAAAGGGGCAACGAACCCGAGCGAGGGCCGATCGGTTACAACAGGTAACCCTGTCCATTGAGGAAGAAGGGGAAATAAAAAAATGCAGATAATACACTTGATTTCAAAAGACTTGTAAGTGTGCACCTGTTTTTTTTTTTTAATAAAGTGAGCACAACTAATAAATAGTTGTAATTAACTGTAGACATCATAGCTTCACAAACTGAAGTTGAGTGAGGACTGCACTTGGACTTCATAAGAAAATCACAAGGACACAATGGCAGCTAAACTTGATCTAAGCCTCAAGCAACTGCTTTTACGGGGGACAAGCAGACCGTACGGCAAGATGCCAGCAATCCAATGCAAGTGCATCTATATTAAAGAAATGCAGAAAATTCTAGAATATCATTTTTCTGACAAAGTGAGACCTGTAAAGATAAAGAAATCTTTACACTATGGACTATGTGACAAAGACTCTGCCATCAAGGCCACCGCTGACACAGAGGTCCTCAAAACCATTGGTGTTGAGATGAAAGAGGGAAGGACCTATTATTAAAAATGATGGTCTGATCCCAGCAAAGGGAAATATGCCTGCACAGCTCTACCTGAAAGAGAGCACCATAGTTTATAACTCTGGTTCTATTCAAGTACATTCTGAAATGGAATTAAAAACACAGCAGCAGATCGAACCCCCCAGCTTTCAAGCCCCCATCAATGCAGTGCAGGACCAGACCAGGCTTCTCAGTGTAAATGGACAAATAACATTGGTAAGTAATATTTTTCTGTCAGTGAATGAGTGAATCATTGCTATGTTGCCTGCTTGTATGCTACATAACTTCATAATTAAACTTTAGAACTATCATTATGTACAAGATATTAAATGCTAGGTAAACTATTAATAATACTAAGCATTTGCTGAATTTATGTACTTTATCTCAAACGGCCAAGCTATAACCAGAATGCGTGAAACTACAGTACATCGTAGAAGATGCATTCAGTTGGGTGACCTAGACTCCGTAGGGAGAAGCTGCGTTTAAAAGATGAAAGTGTCTGGGTGCGCCGCAGATAAACACGAAGGTTATCTGACGCAGACAGACGCACCGGCCGCTGTCCACTCCGCGTGGTACTGAAGCGTGGAGACGGTAGATAAGGGCAATTTAGGCGGAGCGATGGTTATCTAAGAGTTTTTACTGGTTTTAGAGAAAACAGTGTCGATATTAGGCGTTACTATATGTAATATGCTGCTAAATGTAATATAATTATTGTGCCATACAAATTATAATTATTTTTTGAATACAGAATCTTGACGCTGTATCATTTCTTGGTGTGTATATATTTGACGCTTTTTGCTTTGTGTATTGTTAAAGCCGGTCTTCAGGTGGGTTTAAGTCAAACCTTGAACACGGTGACTTTTAACACATGCACTTTTTGTAAGATTAATTTGATTTTTCCTTCTTTAAAACAAAACAAACAAACAAACAAAAAACAATTTAACAATGTAAATCGTTTGCCAATGGGAAAGACAATGGTCTCAGTGAGATTTCGAACAAGAGTTTTCTGTTATACTTATTATCGGTAGGATTTCTACTCTGCTAGTTTTCGCTGGACGTGAAACAGAACTTCATATTTCTAAACTGCAATAGAACATCAATATATATATGAAGTAAATCGGCAAACATAAGCCACAATGCTTCAGCAATAACCCCAAACACAATAGAATAATCATTTAAAGACTTACCTGTTGACGAACACGAAAAACAAATATATCAGCAACTTCCTCTGGAAGCTCTTCAGGGATATAGCTGCGGCTGTCACGTGGGTCATATCTCCACGCCACCCCATTGGTCCAAAGTTTGTATCCAGTGGAATTTTAGAAAGTTCTCAGAACTGTTCTCATTATAATTTGTTTATTTAGCAGACGCCTTTATCCAAGGTGACTTACAGAGACTAGGGTGTGTGAACTATGTATCAGCTGCAGAGTCACTTACAACAACGTCTCACCCGAAAGACGGAGCACAAGGAGGTGAAGTGACTTGCTCAGGGTCACACGATGAGTCAGTGGCTGAGGTGGGATTTGAACCGGGGACCTCGTGGTTACAAGCCCTTTTCTTTAACCACTGGACCGCACAGCATATTATACCAGCAAGTTTTAAAACAAGAAAATATTTCCCTTATATAAAAGCTAACGTTTCTGGAAGAGTAAAATCCATTTTCTAAATCCACAGGATAATGGTAACGGGTCCCAGTTTATTATGAGAAAACATGTAAATAATGATTTTTTAAAAACACTTAATTTCCATGAATTAACACGAAAATTGTATCTAGTTCAGTATGTACTGTAACACAGGAGAAAAAGTTATAATAACAGGAATTACAAATTTATTGAGATCTGGGGAATGTCCCCAGCAGTGCGGATATTCCCCGCCTCTCACTAGCCCTTTTATTTAACCACTGGACCACACAGCCTCCTATAAGAACTCATTCCAGAAAGAACTCGATATTTAAATCGCTGCGCCGTGCATAATAGAAATATAAATACGAGTAAAACACAATTCTTATTATTTTACATTTATCATAACTGCGGAAATGAACCCTAAGCAGTTTTTAAATAAGGTATATTTACATTTTCAAGTGCCACAGATGAATAGGTAGACCACAGCTAATCAAAACATTGGGGTTTTAGAAACCAATTATAAACGTATTCTATTTTATAGTAATAATAATAACAATAGTATTTTCAAACAATCAGTTCTGAGCAGAATATTTCTAAGCATATATAACGCCCAATGCAATATCATCATGACTATGCACAATGTGCAAAAGACATGGGATTCGTAGAATGATATTCTTACCAAAGCACGGAAAATTGAAGGGTTCAATTAATCGCTGTGCATTTGATCACACAGCGCACGTTTGCGATCACCTTGGTTAATCTGGTATGCAATGCTTGTAAAACGCATGGATTATATTTAGCTTCATATGCCATTCATGCATGCATTCCGAATGGTTCTCAAATACTCTTGTTTTTTATTATGTATGTGATACGTCTGTGTGTTAAGATGCTTTGACTCAGTTCAGGAGTTGCTAGTCAGTTCAAACACAGCCTAGATCAGCCCAGCCTAGAAATCCATCTAGTAATCTGCCATTTTTTAATCAAGTTTTGCTGGTAATACACTAGTTGTGCTCTAGATGGTGCTGCTGCGTACTAATATGTATGCTCTACTCTCTCTCTCTGTCTCTCTCTCAAATGTGTAAAGAATACCTTTTTTATATAAATTCTGTTCTTGTTTATTAAAAAAATAAATATACGTTTGTTTAAAACATTTTTACTGTACCTGATCCCCAAGAGTATATTTTGAAATACATAAAAAACTTGCTTTTCAAGCTGTTAAAATACACTACAATTAAATAAAAACTACACAAGGTTAGATTTCAATACCATTGGACACAGCAAAGCACGTGCTTATCTGACATTTATAACAGTACGTTAAAAGCCTGTATATTCATCCACTATTACAAAAATCAGTAAAAAAAAGTCAAAATCATAATTATTTGTTCTGTAACATTTTAGTTCAGTATGACCATTACATTGCATCAGCAGTGATAGTACAAATAAAAACAAGGACTTTGGTTAACATTACATTATAAAATTCCTGGATAACTGTGCATGCCTGATAAGCGGCAGCCTGCCTGTGCGTTTCTATAGAGCTAGCCCAACCCTAAAGCCTGGCTCGATCTCGCCACCTTCATCTGTCTTTTGGGTGTACCTCCATTCTGAGTTTCTTGGGGCGTCCTCAGTGGTTTTCGGGGGCTGGGGTTGTACATAGGGGGGGTACTTTCCCAGGGGCAGGCGTTGAGATCAGCCCAGACGAGCAGATCCCTGGCCTGGCTGAGAAACACGACGATGAGGGTGCTCACGTCTGCTTCAGCGCAGTGAGACACAGGGGGGTAGCTCTGATAGAAACGCCTGTACAGCGTGGCTAAGCTGTAACCCCTGTGGTTCTGTGGGGATTGGGGGTCCCAGAGGATCTCTCGGAGGGCTCTGTAGGAATCGGCACAGAACACACCGGGAGGGAGATCCGAATCCTGACGCAGCAGCTCCGTCCGCAGGAGAGGAAAGTCGTAGCGGAAGCTGTTGCCGGAGGGGCCTGTCTCTGCAGGAAGCCGTTGAGGAGGGACACTGCCACCTTGTCGAAGCCGGGCTTGCAGTTTTCGGTCAGGTTCTCGTTGCTCAAGCCGCTCAGCTCCAGCGTGCGTTGACAGACCAGTTTGTGTGGGTCGGCACAGAGGCAGAGCTTGTCCATGACTCGGGGGAGCTGCGGCCCGACTCTGCCCCCTCTGGGGGGGTGCTCCAGGGAGAAGCGATGGACGGCAGCCAGGCACAGTTCTGTCACTCGCGGACGGTCATCTCTGAGCCCTGTTGCTTCCAAGTCCAGGAAGACAAAGGTTTGGAAGGGTGCTGACATCTGGTGGTAGTTGGGGGAACTGCAATTTAAAAAAAAAAATTATAAACTATAGATCTAATATTAAGGACATTGAAAACAAAAAAAATTAAACAATAATTGGTGATGTCGATCATATCTAGATAACCATGGTTTTTAATATATATATTTTTTTTTTTACAAAAGTATCTTCAGCACAACATTAACATTATAAGAGTACCAGTAATATCCTAAATATAATTAATGTGTTCAGTTAATTCCATTACACATTTTTTTTTAGGTATTATGTATTTAATACTGGGAACTTCAACTATATTGTACGTAACTTTGCATCGTGAAACCTTTGCTAAGTGTTTGAACACTGGTTGGTATGGCTGTATTCAGCATGGTCTTTGATTGGATGCTTCTCTAAGGCAAAATCTGGTTTCCTGTGGATTTCACAGGGGTGGAATCTGCCTTTGAAAGATGAGGTGTTAGTTGTGATTAGATTAGGCGTCTTTGAAAACGAATGCCATGGTTGCTCACATTAGCATTACAATTCAACACTATCTGCCCAGCGTTTGTTTTCCAGACTGGTTTATTTTTTCTCTTTGTCGTCTTACAGGTAATATCAAATTTTGCTCAGATACATTTGCTTCACAATGCTTCCCTATGCTTTACCATGCCTCTCTGTGCTTTACAATGCTTCCCTATGCTTTACCAGACCTCTCTGTGCTTTACAATGCTTCCCTATGCTTTACCACACCTCGCTGTGCTTTACAATGCTTCCCTATGCTTTACCAGACCCCTCTGTGCTTTACAATGCTTCCCTATGCTTTACCACACCTCTCTGTGCTTTACAATGCTTCCCTATGCTTTACCAGACCTCTCTGTGCTTTACAATGCTTCCCTATGCTTTACCAGACCTCTCTGTGCTTCACAATGCTTCCCTATGCTTTACCAGACCTCTTTGTGCTTTACAATGCTTCCCTATGCTTTACCACACCTCTCTGTGCTTTACAATGCTTCCCTATGCTTTACCAGACCTCTCTGTGCTTCACAATGCTTCCCTATGCTTTACCAGACCTCTCTGTGCTTCACAATGCTTCCCTATGCTTTACCATGCCTCTCTGTGCTTTACAATGCTTCCCTATGCTTTACCACGCCTCTCTGTGCTTTACAATGCTTCCCTATGCTTTACCAGACCTCTCTGTGCTTTACAATGCTTCCCTATGCTTTACCACACCTCGCTGTGCTTTACAATGCTTCCCTATGCTTTACCAGACCTCTCTGTGCTTTACAATGCTTCCCTATGCTTTACCACACCTCTCTTTGCTTTACAATGCTTCCCTATGCTTTACCAGACCTCTCTGTGCTTTACAATGCTTCCCTATGCTTTACCAGACCTCTCTGTGCTTCACAATGCTTCCCTATGCTTTACCAGACCTCTTTGTGCTTTACAATGCTTCCCTATGCTTTACCACACCTCTCTGTGCTTTACAATGCATCCCTATGCTTTACCAGACCTCTCTGTGCTTTACAATGCTTCCCTATGCTTTACCACACCTCTCTGTGCTTTACAATGCTTCCCTATGCTTTACCAGACCTCTCTGTGCTTTACAATGCATCCCTATGCTTTACCATGCCTCTCTGTGCTTTACAATGCTTCCCTATGCTTTACCAGACCTCTCTGTGCTTTACAATGCTTCCCTATGCTTTACCAGACCTCTCTGTGCTTCACAATGCTTCCCTATGCTTTACCAGACCTCTCTGTGCTTCATAATGCTTCCCTATGCTTTACCAGACCTCTCTGTGCTTTACAATGCTTCCCTATGCTTTACCACACCTCTCTGTGCTTTACAATGCTTCCCTATGCTTTACCAGACCTCTCTGTGCTTTACAATGCTTCCCTATGCTTTACCAGACCTCTCTGTGCTTCACAATGCTTCCCTATGCTTTACCAGACCTCTTTGTGCTTTACAATGCTTCCCTATGCTTTACCACACCTCTCTGTGCTTTACAATGCATCCCTATGCTTTACCAGACCTCTCTGTGCTTTACAATGCTTCCCTATGCTTTACCACACCTCTCTGTGCTTTACAATGCTTCCCTATGCTTTACCAGACCTCTCTGTGCTTCACAATGCTTCCCTATGCTTTACCAGACCTCTTTGTGCTTTACAATGCTTCCCTATGCTTTACCACACCTCTCTGTGCTTTACAATGCTTCCCTATGCTTTACCAGACCTCTCTGTGCTTTACAATGCATCCCTATGCTTTACCATGCCTCTCTGTGCTTTACAATGCTTCCCTATGCTTTACCAGACCTCTCTGTGCTTTACAATGCTTCCCTATGCTTTACCAGACCTCTCTGTGCTTTACAATGCTTCCCTATGCTTTACCAGACCTCTCTGTGCTTCATAATGCTTCCCTATGCTTTACCAGACCTCTCTGTGCTTTACAATGCTTCCCTATGCTTTACCACACCTCGCTGTGGTTTACAATGCTTCCCTATGCTTTACCAGACCTCTCTGTGCTTTACAATGCTTCCCTATGCTTTACCACACCTCTCTGTGCTTTACAATGCTTCCCTATGCTTTACCAGACCTCTCTGTGCTTTACAATGCTTCCCTATGCTTTACCAGACCTCTCTGTGCTTCACAATGCTTCCCTATGCTTTACCAGACCTCTTTGTGCTTTACAATGCTTCCCTATGCTTTACCACACCTCTCTGTGCTTTACAATGCATCCCTATGCTTTACCAGACCTCTCTGTGCTTTACAATGCTTCCCTATGCTTTACCAGACCTCTCTGTGCTTTACAATGCTTCCCTATGCTTTACCATGCCTCTCTGTGCTTTACAATGCATCCCTATGCTTTACCAGACCTCTCTGTGCTTTACAATGCTTCCCTATGCTTTACCAGACCTCTCTGTGCTTTACAATGCATCCCTATGCTTTACCAGACCTCTCTGTGCTTTACAATGCATCCCTATGCTTTACCAGACCTCTCTGTGCTTTACAATGCATCCCTATGCTTTACCAGACCTCTCTGTGCTTTACAATGCTTCTCTATGCTTTACCACACCTCTCTGTGCTTTACAATGCTTCCCTATGCTTTACCAGACCTCTCTGTGCTTTACAATGCATCCCTATGCTTTACCAGACCTCTCTGTGCTTCACAATGCTTCCCTATGCTTTACCAGACCTCTCTGTGCTTTACAATGCATCCCTATGCTTTACCATACCTCTCTGTGCTTTACAATGCATCCCTATGCTTTACCAGACCTCTCTGTGCTTTACAATGCATCCCTATGCTTTACCAGACCTCTCTGTGCTTTACAATGCATCCCTATGCTTTACCAGACCTCTCTGTGCTTTACAATGCATCCCTATGCTTTACCAGACCTCTCTGTGCTTTACAATGCTTCTCTATGCTTTACCACACCTCTCTGTGCTTTACAATGCTTCCCTATGCTTTACCAGACCTCTCTGTGCTTTACAATGCATCCCTATGCTTTACCAGACCTCTCTGTGCTTTACAATGCTTCCCTATGCTTTACCAGACCTCTCTGTGCTTCACAATGCTAAGTGTAAACGTCAAGTTGTACACAATGATAAAGCATGATGTAACGACGTATTGTAAAATAACAATAAACAACGGATTAATGCGAAAAGCGTTTTCTTTATGGGAGTTGATTATGACATCACTGCTTCAAATATAGGCAACGTTCTGTCTCGTGAGTTTCACGCTAAGTTTAAACAACGCTTCATAAGTAAACTCTTGAGTTAACCAGAATTGCATACTAATCTGCTAATAAATGAATAATAATCGAAAACGGTCAATGCATTTGCTCGGTTTCTTAATAATGTTTATTCGGGATAGTTTTTTATTCCCTGTAAATTGATGCAAAGCAGCGCTTTCCTGAACTCTAGAATTCTTACAGCAGCCAGGGATTCTAAATTCGACTCGCAAAGCATTCGATCTTACTGCCTCAATACAGTGGAAACAGCAACAAGTTGGAGCATGTCCCTGTGGAGCTCCACCCGTTACTGTGACGTCATATTGCTACGCCTCAGGGATTGTGGGAAGTGTAGTTTTTGTATTGTTATAGGCAGGTCGGTGAATTATTTATTTTTGTGTGTATGTGAATACAATATGTATTTTTTTTTAAATGCATATAATATGTAAAAAACCTCGGATGTCTTCAGGACTGGTGAATCAGAAATCTGCACACGCTTTAAATTTTATGTAAAATACATATTTACACAAAGACGGCCACCATCTTTGACTGTAACATGACAGTTACATGTGCAACACCCGCTAGCTCTGAAGGGATACAGACAGTGCGATAAGCGCAGACAAATATTATAGATAAATACCCGGCACACGACACAGGCAGGCAGGCAGGCAAGCATGAAAGAAAGAAAGAAAGAGAAAGAAAGAAAGAAAGAAAGAAAGAAAGAAAGAAAGAAAGGACAGTTTGCAAGCGATGTGAGCTATTTATATTCAGGTAGGTAAAACTATCATTAAGTCAATTAGTACCCAATAAGGCATTACAAGTGAACTGAATTAAGAAGCCACAAGAAAGTGATACATTGCAAAGTATTAGTCAATAATATATAAGACGTTCACTAATCAAACCAAAGTGTAACATTATTTTTTAATAAAATAAACATACAAATGACAAATACATACTTTAAAGATAAACGGGTATTATCGACCCTGTTTCACCTGTAAATGGTGTGTGAATTACCCTTATAAAATATTACCACGGTAAATGTAGTAGTTTTTATCATGCGTTGTTTCCTATGGTCATACTATGTATTGACCCCGGTTTATAGTATTTGTTTTATTTCAAATAAGCTTTACCATATCGCTCTGGGATTTAGAATACTCTGTTGATTACAATTAGCTATGCTTTTAGTGTGGTATGCCCGGGTTTGGTGTGTACAAGCAAGCGGTATTGTCTGCGTGTTTCGTGCAGTGATGCTCCACGGTGCAATCCAGCTTGGAAACTTCAGAGATGATTTCCACACAGAGCTTCAAAGAGCAACTCTCCGGACTGCTGTGCATCCGCAGGTCAGGTGGTAACACACGACTGAATACGTTTTAAACAAAGGAACTTGATTTGATTTGAAACACTTT
>NC_081218.1:6057647-6107647 GCF_902713425.1 Acipenser ruthenus
CAGTACTGAGTCCTATCTTGAACTGGTTGGAATGGTACAGGAATAAAAAAAATGCCAAGTAATCCAAGTAATCTAATCTATATGCACTTCCCTCCCTCAAGCATGTGGATACCTTGCAATCTTGAATGACAAATGTCACAGCTAGGGAGTCACTCACCTGCTAGACTGCATTCTGAATGTGACCGCTTGTCTTCCTTTCCAGAACCTTGCTCTCTCACACAGATTCTCTCCAGCACCACACTACACTCCCACAGGTGTACAGGCTCCAGCTCAGGGATGTTTGGTTTGAAGTCCTCGGATTCTTCCTTCCCTGGTTTCATGTGGTCAGACTCTACGTTCAGGGGCTCCTGTTTAATTTCCAACACATCTTCTTGTTTAACAAAAAGGGGTTCTTCTGTCTGGGGGATCTGCAATTCACTGTGCTCAGCTTTAATGTCGGATACCTCCATCAGACAGCAGTCACATTGCATCTCACAGAGCTCCTCTTTAATATGGACATCTCCATCTCCACACTGTCCATGACAGCACACACGACTGTGTTTAGAAGTTGCTGAAAAAAAGAAAGCATTTATTTATTTATTTATTTATTTATTTACAGTACTACTAAGGCCATTCAAGGGACCGACAAAATCTGGCCTTCACAGCAGGGGTGGCTTTACTATTGAAGGGACATCGGATTGATTGTAATAAGTTTACAATAAGTCATTTTGTCCTCGGATCTTAAATTTAGAATTTTTTACAAAACATGATGTGTGATACAATGTTCTAGACACTTTCTCAAACTGCATATTTTTAAATATTTACACAAACATTGCAACATATCTGAGGCCTAGTTACTTTTTTGAGGTGCAGGCAAACTACCGATAATACTTTTCAGGTTTACACTGATCAACGAGGCCGTCAATACACAGGATTCACCATCGATAATACCTCCAGGTTTACACTGATCAACGAGGCCGTCAATACACTAGATTCACCATCGATAATACCTCCAGGTTTACACTGATCAACGAGGCCGTCAATACACTAGATTTACCATCGATAATACCTCCAGGTTTACACTGATCAACAAGGCTGTCAATACACTAGATTCACCATCGATAATACCTCCAGGTTTACACTGATCAACAAGGCCGTCAATACACTAGATTCACCATCGATAATACCTCCAGGTTTACACTGATCAACAAGGCCGTCAATACACTAGATTCACCATCGATAATACCTCCAGGTTTACACTGATCAACGAGGCCGTCAATACACTAGATTCACCATCGATAATACCTCCAGGTTTACACTGATCAACGAGGCCGTCAATACACTAGATTTACCATCGATAATATCTCCAGGTTTACACTGATCAACGAGGCCGTCAATACACTAGATTCACCATCGATAATACCTCCAGGTTTACACTGATCAACTAGGCCGTCAATACACTAGATTCACCATCGATAATACCTCCAGGTTTACACTGATCAACGAGGCCGTCAATACACTAGATTTACCATCGATAATATCTCCAGGTTTACACTGATCAACGAGGCCGTCAGTACACTAGATTCACCATCGATAATACCTCCAGGTTTACACTGATCAACGAGGCCGTCAATACACTAGATTCACCATCGATAATACCTCCAGGTTTACACTGATCAACAAGGCCGTCAATACACTAGATTCACCATCGATAATACCTCCAGGTTTACACTGATCAACAAGGCCGTCAATACACTAGATTCACCATCGATAATACCTCCAGGTTTACACTGATCAACGAGGCCGTCAATACACTAGATTCACCATCGATAATACCTCCAGGTTTACACTGATCAACGAGGCCGTCAGTACACTAGATTCACCATCGATAATACCTCCAGGTTTACACTGATCAACAAGGCCGTCAATACACTAGATTCACCATCGATAATACCTCCAGGTTTACACTGATCAACAAGGCCGTCAATACACTAGATTCACCATCGATAATACCTCCAGGTTTACACTGATCAACAAGGCCGTCAATACACTAGATTCACCATCGATAATACCTCCAGGTTTACACTGATCAACGAGGCCGTCAATACACTAGATTCACCATCGATAATACCTCCAGGTTTACACTGATCTAATATAGAAAAAATAATTTCACATGACTCTATAAATACCCCTTTACCTAATCTCCACACACATACATAATTAAATGAGATGTAAAATAATAATAATAACAACTTTAAAAAATCCCTAGACAATGTTGTTTATCACCTTAAAATAAGTACTACATAAATAAATAGAGTGTGTTCTCATCGCAATTGGCGATCAAAGAAATAATGAAGTAAAAGAGATCAAATCAATAAATAACAATGGCATATCCTCAAAGTGATTACTGTGAAGTCATGTGCATTGCCAGTGTTATTAGGGGATGCTGTGTTGTGTTTTCAAGCGCTTCACTAAGCTGCGCTGCAAGGTTTGGAGACGCGCTTCTCTGGAAGCTGCGTGTGACGTCAGAATCACAGCAGCCAGTTGCAGCCGGCGCAGCGAGCTCTGGGTAACAGAACACAACCAATGTGTACCCGCTAGATCAGGGCGGGCAATTCCGGTCCTGGAGGGCCGGTGTCCCTCCTGGACTTCGTTCCAACTGACCAATGAAGCTGCTAATAAGCACTTAATTAGTGCAATTAAGTAATTTAGGAAGGCTGTCTTAGGAAGGTTGTCTTCATAGACAGATACTTCAACTCAATGGAGTTGAAGTGTTCGTGAGAGCCTCTAGCACAATATTAAGGCTCCATTTGGGGAGAACAGTCCTCCTAGGAGGGCGTGATCACCGTGCGCCTTTAAGGAAATGGGTAGCCAAAAATGCGCACCCGGAGACATAGAATCTGCGGGGGCATGGCAAGCAGAGATAGCCGCTGAATACACCTGCAAGGTGGAAGGTGACCGTCCAGCACCAAGCAGTTCCTGCAGGAACTGCAATATGACTGGCCTAGGGCAAGTGATGGGGTCAAGGTTTCTAGCCAGACACCAAGCTTGAAAATATTTCCACTTATAGGTATACAAAAACCTAAACTGCATGGCAGTAAAGAAAAATCACATCACACACACACACACACACACACACACACACACACAACAGCAAGGCTGTGAGGGTAAAACAGCGGTCACCACGGCAGCGCGTGTGACTGATTTTAAACAGCGCACCGAGTAGGCGGGCTGAGACAAGCCAGCAGAAGCCGCTCAACAGCGGGGCCAGCAGTGCTGGGTCCCGGAGGAAATAACGCTATATATATATATTTAAAACTGCAAGGCAGTCAAGAAACGAAAATACACCCTCCACGCAAGCTGTGCGGGTAAAAATAGTTGCCATGGCAATGCGGGTAACTGATTTTGTTTTGTTTTTACCAGCCCACCGAGTAGGTGGGCTGAAACAAGCCAGCGTAAGCATCTCGACAGCGGGGCTCAGCACAGCTGGATCCCGATGGAGGAATCGCGCTTGTATCGTTTTTCCAGCAGTCAATTCCACAGCGGGGCACGGCAGAGCCGGGGCCCGGTGGGGGAACACGTGTCTCTTTTTTCTTTTAAACTGCAACATTATTATTATTACATTCCTTAGCAGACGCCCTTATCCAGGGCTACTTAATAGCAGAGGAAAGCAGAAAACAGCGATCGCTGTAAGGCTTTCAGCAGACAGCAATCGCAAAGCGATGTGCGCCTGCACTATACCGTGCAGCACCACGAGGTATGCGCTAGCAGCTCAGTGCCTACGCAATGCGAGCAACGTGCACAGCACTGCACGTCCTCGAATGTTCCAGACGCCTTGCGCAGCGGGAGCGGAACTGCGTACACTGCGCTCTGTGCGTAACTTTTGGAAAGGAGCAACGAACACCTGCGCCTTGTATGCGCTGTGAATACTGTTCTACGTACACTGCGTACTGGGACCAAGTACCGTGTGCGTAAAGCTCCTACGCTGGCGTCGGATAATACGCAGCCTGTGCCAAGAGAATCAGGCTATGCGTGCGTCGCAGCACCAGAGGGGACGCTACGCGAAGTGCGTACCCAGACTGCGTGGTCAACACACACACACCTGGTCAGCGCGAAGCGTGAAGCGTGAAGCGTGAACCTGAGGGGGGGGTGAAGTTTTTGTAAGCAAACATTACAGTATATAAGAAGCAAGGAAAGAGAGACAGCACACCGAACGCACATGAACCGACACACCGCAGCGGTCAGGTTCGGCCGCCGGCTCCGCTCGGACGGGGATACGGTAGTACCTAGCCCCGAGGAAGGGAGCGCGGCTGGCCGCTGAAAGACAGAAAGACAAAAGACTCGGTCTCTTTTTCAAGAGTCGTTGATTCCGGGAAAGCGGCAAGCCAGCTCTCACCAAGCACAGAATCACAACGCAACTATCTGACCACTTGACAAACTATTTTTTTTCCTCTTACGTGCAGTCTGTTATGTCTTAACTTCTGCGTCTGAACAAAACATGTTCACTTACCAGAAAGGTTGTATAAATCAAAATTGTCGCTTTCAATCCGGTTAAAAACAGACCCAATCCGCCATGATTCTCAACAACTTCTCTTCACAACTCCGGAGCGCGAGCAACTGTTCCATGAGGACTGAGCGCGCCTGGAACGTACCATTCACTCACCAAGGGAACCAAACATATATAGATATATATTGCAACACACAAAAAAATAAAAATAGATCACACACACTATACATGTCTTGTTATATAATCTTCAGTTCTTTGTATAACAAACTACTTTTTTTTTTTTTTCACAAGGACATTTCCCCCACCGTATTTATTTACTTGGATTGGTCCAAATCAAATTCTGCCTGCCGGCTGGAAGGGAGAGGCGGGAAACGAGTAGCACTGTTAATTCAAACGGGCGTGATTCGAGTGGATGCTAACTCATTCAATTCAATTATTATTTATTTTTATTTTTCTGGTATGTTTGTTTGTTTCTTTCTTTTTAAAAAAATAAATACAAACAGAATCCCTCACATATATTTTGTTAAATGTAGAAGCTGCATCTCCCTGTTGCAAGTTAGTTTCAGTCATGATGGGCAAGACAGCAAACTGATAGTAGGTGCTTGGTTGACAGGTGCTTTTGTATCCGAGGCTGCACACATTTGTGATATCGCCAGAGGAATAGTTATTATTATTATTATTATTATTATTTATTTCTTAGCAGACGCCCTTATCCAGGGCGACTTACAATCGAGCTTTAGTTAAAAGCTATATACATGGCTGGGCAAGTGAACCTTCGTGTTGAGGTGACCGATTCATGCACAGCCTCCCACTTTCTGCACCTTATTGATAGCGAGTGAATCAGTTTTCTGCATCCCTGTACATATAACACAGTGGTTTTCAAAAGGAGACAACTTAAAAACTACTGTGTTGCCTGCACAATGACTGCATTTTTATTAAAAAAAAAAACAAAAACCCCAATGAATTTGCATTAAACACAGCCGTATGTCTCTTTTGAGAGCTGCAGAACTGCAGGTTTTTTGTATGGGATCACATTTTGATGACAGTGACATGCGTTATGCATGAATGCAATTCTGCAAGCGAGTGCTCTCAGGTTAGACTTTTACCCTTGCAGCGCACGATGTATGCAATGTGCCTGGTTGGTGTTAAACACGGCTGTAAATGTACTTCTGCTACTGCAGGTGTGAACAAGGCAGAAGAGGACCTTGTGGCAGAGATAGCTGGTCTTGTCAGAGAGAGTATTGGTCCAGTCGCAGCCTTCCGGAAGGCCATTTTCGTGAAGCGTTTGCCAAAGACTCGTTCCGGAAAGATCCCTCGCTCCACGCTCTCCGCACTTGTGAATGGCAAGCCTTACAAGGTAATCTGGGGCCTTGGGGCAAGATCTGTTGGGCCGAGGTTTTGTATTTTGCTGTAGTTTGTGTTGTTAGGTAACATGTATCTGAACATAAAACAGAAGTAGTCTACAGTGTACTCTTCTATAGGACCAATATGGTGCATTCCTGTGTGTATATAGTACTAGATTCTATATATACAAAGACCATTTTGAGTTGGTCATTTGAATGGCTATAAACCATGCTTGACTCGTTGGAAAGGATCTGAACCCTAAGTAGAGATTTGTGGATGTTAAAATGAAGGTCTTGGTTCCACAAAACAACTGCTTCATCTGCAGTCCAGAACAGTCCTTTTTATGAGTTTAATTAGGAAACAGAATCAGCTCAAAATAAAACCTGAAAACTTCAAGCCCTAATTATAAGTAAGCAAGCAGTGGTGTGAGCAGGGCAAAATGTGCAACAAATGCCCCCCCACCCCCGGCACAGGTTTTTGATGTTTTGTTAGGCCATAGAATGTATGCTACTGTCAGAAATTCTGGGATTATCCAGTCCAAAATTGGTTAACCCTTTGCTTCCCAGTGTCCAATATATTTGACGTTGAGAAAATAGGCATACAACAGGTATGGGAACATACCCAGGGCAGTAAAAGGTTAATGATAGAATGAGCAAGATAATGGTAGAATGAACTGGATTATCCTAGAATTTCACATTTTAAAAACAATGCAATCATTGTCATTATTACTGTTATTATTGTATTTTCTTTCAGATAATTCCTACCATTGAGGACCCAGTCGTGTTTGAAGAAATAGAAGAAGTCCTTCAGCAGAAACTGTAACTGCCATAATCATGAATATCAAGCAAGAATCTGACTTCTTTACTGCTGAGCAACAATCAGACGTACTGGTAACTTTAGAATGAAGACATGCATGCCATGGAATAGCTCAGAATGTACAAGTGTATTGCTGATCGCCTAGATCCCTTCTGTCTTAATTAAGAGATGAGTCTTGATGGTTGTGTAACTATGAGGCACTATCTCCTGATTTTACTTTAACTGAAATGTCCAGCTTTTAATGATATTTCCTTTTTTTAAAGATTTATTTACATGTATTGTGCAATGTTTCTGATCTTAATTGCAGTATTTCACACGTTTTAAATCACTGACCTTTTGACACATCCTGACAACTGCGTTTAGATGTATCTAGTATTGCACTGCTGACCGTGGAGTGTTGATAGCAGGGTGAGAGACACAAGCATGCAAAGAGAAAGCCAGCACGGAACAGGGGCAGTCGTGCAAAACACCCTCTCAGGTGTGTCCCCTAGCTCATGCATTACACAAGATGGGCAGAGAGAAATCTGTTGCTTTTCGTTTTCACGCACTTGTATTAAAGCAAATTATTTTCAGCTGGAGATGTTCCTAGTAATCCATGCTTACTTTCCCTGATTGTAGTATATTCTGCTAAACTGCCCGTAATGTTGAGATGCATTATAGACAATCGATGGCTTATTAAGCAGTACTGCCTGTAAATACTGTTTGATTGCCTTTTTAAACTGTAAAACAGGATTGGGATGATTTGAACAATCTTTTATGGAACATTATAAAATGAAATGCAAAAGCTCTTTTTCTTTTATCTTAGTGTTAAATCCACCGTGAAGAATACAGAAAATAAAGTTTGCTACATTTTTGAACATGTTGTGCCTTTTTTGTGAATGTCTTTCTGGTTCTGACAACTACACCTGATACACAACTCACTAAAATGATTGAGTTCAGATTTCTGCTCGCCTTGCAGTGCTCTGTTAAGGGTTCCCCAGCACTAAGACTGGACAACTCGGATCTACAGTGACTTCTACTCTAGCATTTACACAAATCTGACATCCTGTATGCTTCATTAGTTCAGAGCCTGAATTATACACACTAAAGTCAGGGACAATATGTAGTGGTTAACAATCATATTGCTTCTAGTTCCAAATTTGTACTTTTGAGTGTTGGAAGTTATGGAAGAAACATTCTTATTTTATAGCATATGATATAATTTGGCTTCATACATATTTAACAAATGCATTTACAGTATTACTGATAACAAAGGAACAACAACCAATCTGCAGACCTGCTTTGAGAAATGACAGGCCCCATTCCAGGATGATGCCAATGATCTGACAAACAGTGTAGGAAGTGGCAACACATACCATGAGGGTGTATTACTTCATTTTTTAATGACAAGTTATATGGTTAAACTAAGAGAAATGAGACACGGTAAGTGCATAGCATAGCAATGGCAAAAGCATGGACAAACAAAAAGGGTAGAAAATCCTAAATAGTAGAGATAACGTTAACCCAAGACACTACTTCAGATTTAGCACAGGGACCAGGACAAGAGGGTGTGACTGGAAGTCTAGCAGGTATCAGGAATAACACAGGGAACATTAAAAAACAATTCATTCTGCCCTATTAGATGAGATGCCCCCAGTGGGGTGAACGTTGTGTAGGAAGAGACGAGCCATGGTGGGCTGAACGTCTGCTCATCCCAAACTACTGCAGGGAATCTGTTTTCATTCTACAGTCGTGTCAAGTGACTTCCAATGTCTGTTGCTTTTTAGCGCACCCCTGTCTGTTTTAGCATGTTTGCAAACATTCTGGGTCTTTCTGGGTTCAGTTGATTCAATATTGAGACATTATCGTTCTCTAAAGCTGCCTTTACCTGGCTTTAAGCTGCTTGGAGCTTATCTGGAGAATCCGAAATGCCAGGACTCAAATCATGTAATCTCTCAACACCGGTGGGTCCAGTTGAAAAGTGACATTGTCACATGATTTGAATGGTGGAAGGCTGTTCAGTCCTGGGACTGGGATCAGGTAATCAGTATGGGAGCAGTAGAGCACAGGACCTCTCTGAATGATTGAATAGAAAATGTGAAACAGCAATTAAAATGACATGTGAAGCTACCTGCTCCGAATGGCACCAACCAGCTGCTTGCCAAATTGACTGACCTGCAGCCAGCAACTTGACCTAGAAGACACCACTGAGGTGAAATGACCCAAGAAGTGTAACAGATAAGGCATAGAAACTGAGAACTATAAAATGTGTTTCTTTAAAAACTGCACATTTCAGACCTGTGTAGCTCATGGAAGTGCAGCTAGATTTGAATACACAGTGATACACATTCTAGAAGACAAAATTCTGTAATATTAACGAGAATTACTTTTTAATTCTAAATATTGTTCACAATAACTGGTTTTAGCCTCACAATTAGTTTTACGCATACGTTTAAGAAGCAAATGCGCTCCCCTGGACACCCCTACAAGATGCCCATCAAAGTGCACTTCTTGTAGGGTAGGGTGAAAATAGAGACCCAGGCTCTGTTTGCCTTTTATGAGAGAACACTACAAAACATATTACCCTGATAGCAAATCTCACTTGAAATAAAATTGATTTTAAAAATTAACCTTACCAATATAGGTGCCACACTGGTAGGTAATATTTCTGGGTTGAATTTTTCAAAATACAGGTTTTAAAACTAAAAATAATAAAACACTCTGAAATTCAACAAGCAGGGCCTCTAGCAGTGCTTAATGGCTTCACACAGCAGAGTGTTGGCTTTCAAACACGCGGGGTCAAGCCAGCAGTAAAGCATGCCTGCCTGTTTCAATCCTGCACGGACGTCAGTTTCTTGACCAGTAAAGCACCATCCAACCACAGGTCCACGTGCGGAAGCAGCACAGCTTGATCACAAAAAAATACAAAACAGTTAAAGCCCTAACTATGCGTAACCCTTGCTAGCTACCTGCAATTACTAATGAGGAACCAGATACATCTCCCATCAGTTGTGAAACGTACATCCTGGGTCTGTCAATGGCAGATTCCTCAGTCAGAAACTCTTTCTGAACGGGTGTGTGCTAGCAACATGACTGGTGTCTGCGGTCCCCGCTACCCTGCCTGCCTGCCTGCCTGCCTGCCTGCCTGCCTGGCAGGGGTGCTCACACCTCCAGCTCCTCCCAGTCCGGGCAGTGGAAGTGGTTGAGTTTCTCACGCTCCAGGTTGGAGATATCCACTTTGGGCACCTCGGGGCCCTGCATCAGGAGCTTCTTCTCGGGGAGGGATGCAGAGGTGGGTGGTGGCAGGGCTAGCTCGATCTCCTCGGGTTTGGGCAGGTTTCTGATCAGATTGATGTACTCGCGTTGGTTGTGATGCTCTCGTCGGTCGGGCTGCGTTGACAGAGAGAGATGACCAGGACTGCTAGCACTGACAGCAGGATGATGATCAGATACAGGGTGCCCCTAGAGCCTGGAGACAGAGACAAGAGTACAAGCACAGAGGTTTCGGTCAAAATACTCCAAAGCGTACCTTTCAAGTTTCTAAATAAACAACCTTACTTACTTATAAGTATGTGCACTTATATCCTGTATACACACCCGGTCCAGGTGCAGATCAAATAGAATTGCATGTCTAATTATGATGCCACTGTGGAAGGCTTCTTGTCTGCTTCACTGCACTGTGAGTTCTGGACTAGCTCCCTGTTGTGAATGAAAGGAGGATCAAATGAAAATGTCCAGAGTATAAGTGTACCCCCAATTCAACTGATCATGATCAGAGACACACAGGAGAGACACCAGCAACATGATCTGAGACACACAGAGACACAGCAACATGATTTGAGACACACAGGAGAGACACAGAAACATGATCAGAGACACACAGGAGAGACACCAGCAACATGATCTGAGACACACAGGAGAGACACCAGCAACATGATCAGAGACACACAGGAGAGACACCAGCAACATGATCAGAGACACACAGGAGAGACACCAGCAACATGATTTGAGACACACAGGAGAGACACAGAAACATGATCAGAGACACACAGGAGAGACACAGAAACATGATCAGAGACACACAGGAGAGACACAGCAACATGATCTGAGACACACAGGAGAGACACAGCAACATGATTTGAGACACACAGGAGAGACACAGAAACATGATCAGAGACACACAGGAGAGACACCAGCAACATGATCTGAGACACACAGGAGAGACACTAGCAACGTGATCAGAGACACACAGGAGAGACACCAGCAACATGATCAGAGACAGACAGGAGACACACAGAAACATGATCAGAGACAGACAGGAGAGACACAGAAACATGATCAGAGACACACAGGAGAGACACCAGCAACATGATCAGAGACAGACAGGAGAGACACAGAAACATGATCAGAGACACACAGGAGAGACACAGCAACATGATCAGAGACAGACAGGAGAGACACAGAAACATGATCAGAGACACACAGGAGAGACACCAGCAACATGATCAGAGACAGACAGGAGAGACACAGAAACATGATCAGAGACACACAGGAGAGACACCAGCAACATGATCAGAGACAGACAGGAGAGACACAGAAACATGATCAGAGACACACAGGAGAGACACAGAAACATGATCAGAGACACACAGGAGAGACACAGCAACATGATCAGAGACACACAGGAGAGACACAGCAACATGATCAGAGACACACAGGAGAGACACAGCAACATGATCAGAGACACACAGGAGAGACACAGCAACATGATCAGAGACACACAGGAGAGACACCAGCAACATGATCAGAGACAGACAGGAGAGACACAGAAACATGATCAGAGACACACAGGAGAGACACAGCAACATGATAGAGACAGACAGGAGAGACACAGAAACATGATCAGAGACACACAGGAGAGACACCAGCAACATGATCAGAGACACGCAGGAGAGACACAGAAACATGATCAGAGACACACAGGAGAGACACAGAAACATGATCAGAGACACACAGGAGAGACACAGAAACATGATCAGAGACAGACAGGAGAGACACAGAAACATGATCAGAGACAGACAGGAGAGACACAGAAACATGATCAGAGACACACAGGAGAGACACCAGCAACATGATGAGAGACAGACAGGAGAGACACAGCAACATGATCAGAGACACACAGGAGAGACACCAGCAACATGATCTGAGACAGACACGGAGAGACACCAGCAACATGATCTGAGACACACAGGAGAGACACAGAAACATGATCAGAGACACACAGGAGAGACACAGCAACATGATCAGAGACAGACAGGAGAGACACAGAAACATGATCAGAGACACACAGGAGAGACACAGAAACATGATCAGAGACACACAGGAGAGACACAGAAACATGATCAGAGACACACAGGAGAGACACAGAAACATGATCAGAGACACACAGGAGAGACACCAGCAACATGATCAGAGACAGACAGGAGAGACACAGAAACATGATCAGAGACACACAGGAGAGACACAGAAACATGATCAGAGACACACAGGAGAGACACAGAAACATGATCAGAGACACACAGGAGAGACACCAGCAACATGATCAGAGACAGACAGGAGAGACACAGAAACATGATCAGTGACACACAGGAGAGACACAGAAACATGATCAGAGACACACAGGAGAGACACAGAAACATGATCAGAGACACACAGGAGAGACACCAGCAACATGATCAGAGACACACAGCAGAGACACCAGCAACATGATCAGAGACAGACAGGAGAGACACAGAAACATGATCAGAGACACACAGGAGAGACACAGCAACATGATCAGAGACACACAGGAGAGACACCAGCAACATGATCAGAGACAGACAGGAGAGACACAGAAACATGATCTGAGACACACAGGAGAGACACAGCAACATGATCAGAGACACACAGGAGAGACACCAGCAACATGATCAGAGACAGACAGGAGAGACACAGAAACATGATCAGAGACACACAGGAGAGACACAGCAACATGATAGAGACAGACAGGAGAGACACAGAAACATGATCAGAGACACACAGGAAAGACACCAGCAACATGATCAGAGACAGACAGGAGAGACACAGAAACATGATCAGAGACACACAGGAGAGACACCAGCAACATGATCAGAGACAGACAGGAGAGACACAGAAACATGATCAGAGACACACAGGAGAGACACAGAAACATGATCAGAGACAGACAGGAGAGACACAGCAACATGATCTGAGACACACAGGAGAGACACCAGCAACATGATCTGAGACAGACACGGAGAGACACCAGCAACATGATCAGAGACACACAGGAGAGACACCAGCAACATGATCAGAGACAGACAGGAGAGACACAGAAACATGATCAGAGACACACAGGAGAGACACCAGCAACATGATCAGAGACAGACAGGAGAGACACAGCAACATGATCAGAGACACACAGGAGAGACACCAGCAACATGATCTGAGACAGACACGGAGAGACACCAGCAACATGATCTGAGACACACAGGAGAGACACAGAAACATGATCAGAGACACACAGGAGAGACACAGCAACATGATCAGAGACACACAGGAGAGACACAGAAACATGATCAGAGACACACAGGAGAGACACAGCAACATGATCAGAGACAGACAGGAGAGACACCGCAACATGATCAGAGACACACAGGAGAGACACAGAAACATGATCAGAGACACACAGGAGAGACACAGCAACATGATCAGAGACACACAGGAGAGACACAGAAACATGATATAGAGACACACAGGAGAGACACAGCAACATGATCAGAGACAGACAGGAGAGACACCAGCATTGGCTTCCTTCATATTTTATTATACTGTTACTTATAAGAAAACAATAACATACAACAGAGTGTTCAAATATGGTGCAGTTAAACAGTCGGGCCCTGCAGATACTGGACCATATCTGAACACCCTGGATGTGTTATTGCTCTTATAAAATGGCACGTTATAAATTATGTTTAATGATGAATACAAACATTAAGGTATATGGAATACATTTTTACATGTTTACCACTGTAAGTCTGCACTGTAGCGTTGCTGTTTTCCTGTGGTTATACAAGGCTTTCCCCATAGTTTATTATTAATATGCTATACCACACATCTCTGGGCTTTACCATGCTTACTGTGCTTCCTTATACTTTGCTACGCTTTTACTGTGGCAAACATTTAGAAGGGGTCATGTCGTGGAAGTTCCCAACCAAAGGAAATGAGAGACCGCAGATTCTTCAAGTCAAAACCTTTATTATAGTTTGCAAACCAGAGCAACACTCACAGCACACAAACGTAGGTATGCAAGAAAGCTCGTGTCGTGTTCCTACATACGATAATATTGCCTTGCTTTTTATAAGCAGTTCAGCCTTGGTGCACCGTGATTTCTCACAGTGCATGCTTACTTAGTTATCGCGTATGTGCGCAGGAGCTACATAAAAACAAGAAGATAGTACATTGTGGGCGAAGCTCTGTTCTCCTAACTCAAGCTAGTTTCAAGGTTTTCGTCTTGAAACTTGGCAGCACAATTTATTGCGGTTATCTTGGTTTTGCAGCTGTCTACAACAGAGCCGCTTGGCTGCGAGTCAAACCTTCCTCCAACAATAAGAGAACACTTTAAGTCAAGATATTAAGATACATACACATACTGGACAGTGCAATGTTAATCTTCCACCACAGTCGTCCAAGACTAGTGCTAATCAGGTTAAACTAGGAGCTTGTTGCTGTAGTTCAATCATGTGGGCATTGCCCTGTGTACAGTACACAGCAGGCAGGTTTTTATAGTAATGTCACGCATATATACAGAACAGCCATGCTGATGCACCTCTCCTGTATACAGAACGTTTACACTGTATCTCTAATCCTATCAACACCGTACATTTCCTTTCCTAACCCAGGCTGCTAAAGGCATCCCGTCGAAAATAATCTATGAATATATTTCTACAGGATTTGTATTTCTAAGGGACAATAGCTGGGTCCAGTCTTGGTTCGTGGTTTATTATTATTATTATTATTATTTTATTTCTTAGCAGACACCCTTACCCAGGGCAACTTACAATTGTTACAAGATATCACATTATTTTTTACATACAATTCCCCATTTATACAGTTGGGTTTTTACTGGAGCAATCTAGGTAAAGTACCTTGCTCAAGGGTACAACAGCAGTGTCCCCCACCTGGGATTGAACCCACGACCCTCCGGTCAAGAGTCCAGAGCCCTAACCACTACTCCACACTGCTGCCCATCATCCATAACTATTAAACACTCAATAGAGCTGAATTTTGAAATACTAAAAGAAACACGTTTAATGACAAACTGGAAGCGCTGGTTCAACACTGTTACCTGCTCTTCAGCTGCCCCGATATCAAATCATACTGGGTTTTGTATTTGCTCTTATTAGGACTGAAGTCATTGTATTTTGAATCTTGCTCTTAATTATACTGTAAGTGTTGAGATGTATTTTTTGTATACAACTGTAAGTCGCCCTGGGTAAGGGCGTCTGCTAAGAAATAAATAATAATACAAATATTAACTCCTTCCTCCAGACACAGACCACACTGTAGTGTTTAGATGACTGGGTGTGAGGAGCCTTGTGTGAACAATGGGAGAACTGGGCTGACTGGGGAGGTAACTGCTGCCTATTTCAATTGTCTTATTACAGTACTATTATTACATTAAAGACAGCAGTAGTGCTCTGACTCCCTCTTGTGGTCAGTGTTAATAATCGGCACTTTATCCACTGAACACAGACCAGCTCCTGTTCCAAATTACACTTTGTCATTAAAATGCTGCTTTTATCATCAAGATCTTTGGGCTACTTTTCCTGTGAGAATAAATCAGTTATAAAGAGCATAATCCATATTTTAATTATTAAATAACTGAAGAAAAAAACAAAGGTAAATTACTAAATATAATTTGTTATAGCTGTGACAATGCCTCAGTTAGCTCACATCTAGAATACTGTGTGCAGTTTTGGTCCCCTCACTGCAGAACAGATATTATTGCACTGGAGAAGGTACAGAGAAGGGCAACAAGGCTTATCCCAGGACTAAGTGGCATGAGCGACGAGGACAGGCTAAAAGAATGAAATCTCGTCAGCCTTGAAAAAAGAAGAGAACGAGGGGACTGGATTGAAGTCTATAAAATCCTACCTGGGCTAGACAAAGTTAACCCAAGACACTGCTTCAAACTGAACACAACTGCATTGGACATTAGTGGTGGGAGTTGGTTTAACTCTCTATAAAACAATATCAACACAATCCTATCTGAACAATATGATAATATAGATCACATGGTGATGCACATCAGGCTGTTAATGTGTGTTTGACTGACACAGCCTCATCACCCCAGCTCTGTGCAGACCAACTGCAGCTGTTCTCAGCCTCAGCCCCTGTGGTTACTGTCTATGAGCCAGAGCAGTTCCTGCAGAACTGAGGGAGGTTTTTGTACGGACGTGTGAGAGGGGAGCTATAGGACTGCTGACAGTAGTAATCTCCTGCATCTTCAGCCTGGACTCTACTGATGGTCAGAATGAAGTCAGTCCCAGATCCACTGCCACTGAAACGAGTTGGGATCCCAGACTCAAGGGTACTTGCAGCATAGATCAGGAGTTTGGGAGCTTCTCCAGGTTTCTGTTCATACCAGGCTAGTTGGTTGTTATCGTACACTGCACTGTTGTCTTTACAGCTCAGAGCGACTGTCTCTCCTGGGAGAACAGATTTCACTGCTGGAGTCTGAGTCACAGTAATGCAGAAAAGTCGTGCTCTGGACCTGGGGTGCATAGCGATGCTCAGATTCAAGGGACGGAGGCTGAGTCTCTCCCGAGAGCTGCAGTTTCTAGTCAGTTGGAAAGTAAAGCTCGTGTTAGTACTGGGGCACACACACACACACACACTGACACACACACACACACACTGACACACACACACACACACACACACACACACACTGACACACACACACACTGACACACACACACACACACACACTGACACACACACACACTGACACACACACACACACACACACACTGACACACACACACACTGACACACACACACACTGACACACACACACACACACACACTGACACACACACACAGACACACACACACACACACTGACACACACACACAGACACACACACACACACACACACACACACTGACACACACACACACACAGACAGACAGACACACAGACACACACACACACACACAGACAGACAGACGCACACACAGACAGACAGACACACACACTGACACACACACACACACACTGACACACACACAAACAGACACACACACTCACACACACATACACTGACACACACACACTCACACACACATACACTGACACACACACACACACACACAGACAGACACACACACTGACACACACACACACAGACAGACAGACACACACACTGACACACACACACTGACACACACACACACACACAGACAGACACACACACTGACACACACACACACAGACAGACAGACACACACACTGACACACACAAACTGACACACACACAGACAAACAGACACACACACACTCACACAGACACACACACAGACAGACACACACACACAGACAGGCAGACACACACACACACACACAGACACTGAGACACAAACACACACACAGACAGACAGACACACACAGACAGACAGACAGACAGACACTGAGACACACACACACAGACACACATACACACTGAGACACACACACTGAGACACAGACAGACACAGACACACACACACACACTGAGAAACACACAGACACAGACACACACACAGTGGGCTATCAACCCCCACTTCTCTCGCGCTCAAATGCTTTTTAAGTGGTGTATGTGCACCCTCTTGTGGTCAGAACGTGGTACTGCAGGTCCCACTTTGTTCAGTTACAATTAGTTACCATGACGCTGCAGTAATTACAATTCAAATTACAATTACACTAAAACATAAACAGCTTCCCACGTTATTAACACGATGTACTGTGTTCATTCTAAATAACCCAGTGATAATAACCACTGCTGCAAATGCACACACACTCACACACTCACACACACACACTCACACACACACATACTAGAGAACTTTGTTATTGTTTCAAACAAATAACGAGGGCATCGAAAGTGGTTGAAAATACAAAAAAAAACAAACAGTGTAATTGAACTGTAATTTCTCCAGTTACAATTACAGCTTCAATTAAGCAAGTGCGCCGCGCTTCAGCTTTTAAATTACCCCGTAAAGCAATTAACGACCAAATTGCACAATGCCAATTGCGACGGACCCGAGGTCCTGTCTGGCGAGCCTGATCCGAACAGCGGTGACGATTCTGCAGGATTCTGGAAGGTTTGTCGCCCTCGTGTGGCGGAACACGTGTACCGCAGCGTGAGGCAACGCTGTGGAAATGCAAATAAATCAAATCCATTGAACGCAGCAGGACCGGCCAAAGCCTGAACAAATCAATTCAAACGCAACAGAGGAAATTCTATTCTGAAAACGGGAACGTATCCTGCAAAAGAACCACGCCGCGGGAAAACGAGACAGCCATTTATTTGATTTGTTTTGATAAAAAAAAAAAAGTTAAAGTTGGAGTAAGGGGGACCGGCCCAATTCAGCCCTGCAAGCGCTATTGGCTGCACTCCTGTGAACCTGCAGGAGGTGTTTACAGAATTCCAGATGGAAATTCTCTATGGGGCTTTGATCCCATTTTTTATAATCAGGGTTCATAAGGGGACCCCAGACTTCACTACCATACAGAAGGATTGGCTTTATTATGCTGTCGAAAATTTTTAGCCAAATTTTTATTGGTGGTTTAATTTTGTATAGCCGATTCTTTATTGCATAAAAAGCCCTGTGCGCTTTATCTCTTAATGCATTTATAGCCAGGTTGAAGTTCCCAGACGCACTGATTTTTAGACCCAGGTAATTGTAGCTGGCGCTGTGCTCCAGGGTGTTGTTTCCCAGGGTGAAGTGGTACCTGTTTCCCTGAGATCTGGCTTTCTTCTGGAATACCATAACTCTGGTCTTGTCCAGGTTTACTGTCAGTGCCCATTTCTAACAGTACTGCTCTAGCAGTGCCAGGCTCTGCTGCAACCCCTGTTCAGTGGGTGACAGCAGGACCAGGTCATCTGCATAGAGCAGGAATTTGATTTCTTTGTCATGTAGAGTGAGGCCAGGGGCTGCAGACTGTTCCAGCACCGTAGCCAACTCGTTGATGTAGATGTTGAACAGTGTTGGGCTCAGACTGCAGCCCTGTCTCACTCCACGCCCTTGGGTGAAAAACCCTGTTCTTTGGTTTCCAATTTTGACACCACACTTATTCTCTGTATACATTGACTTAATAATGTCATAAATTTTACCCCCTACACCGCTTTCAAGAATTCTAAGGAATAGACCTGGATGCCAAATTGAGTCGAATGCTTTTTTAAAATCTATAAAACAAGCAAAGATTTTCCCTTTATTTTTTTGGTGCACATGTTTGTTTATTAGGGTGTGTAGGGTGTAAACATGGTCAGAGGTGCGGTAATTTGGTAAAAATCCAATCTGACTCTTACTCAAGACATTGTGTTCGGTAAGGAAGGCCAGTATCCGGGCGTTAATGATACTGCAGAACACCTTCCCCAGATTACTGCTCACACAGATGCCTCGGTAATTATTGGGGTCGAATTTGTCTCCACTTTTATGAATTGGTGTTATTAGCCCTTGGTTCCAGATGTCAGGGAAACAGCCCGCAGCCAGGATGAGGTTGAATACTTTGAGCAGGGCCTCCTGCATCCTGGGGCTGCTGTGTTTCAGCATCTCGTTTATGATGCTGTCGGGCCCGCAGGCTTTCCTGGGCTTGAGGGCTTGGAGCTTTTCTTTTAGCTCTGGTCCTGTTATTGGGAAGTCCAGTGGGTTCTGATTGTCCTTGATTATGGTTTCCAATTTGTTTAGTTTTTTTTTAAATAGAATTTTGGTCTGGATTTAATTTGTTTTCGTCTAATTCTTGATAAAGTTTATCAAAGTAATTTTTCCAAATGTTACCATTTTTGATTGCCAATTCGTGACTAGTTTTTGATGTGTTTAATTTGTTCCATAGTTCCCAAAAGGAATTTTGCTCTATGGATTCTTCAATTTGGGATAATTGTTTGGACACGTGTTCTTCTCTTTTCTTATTGAGAAGGTGTTTGTATTGTTTCAGAGCCTTGCAGTAGCTGAGTCTCAGTTCGATATTGTTTGGCTCTCTGTGTTTCTGGTTTGACAATTTTCTTCTCTCTCTCTCTCTCTCTCTCTCTCTCTCTCTCTCTCTCTCTCTCTCTCTCTCCCTGTCTCTCTCTCTCTCTCTCTCTCTCTCGGATCTGTAATGCATCTCGAGGGGCAGGCTTTGCATCGCTCCTTCTAGGTATCTCAATCATCAAAGCTGAGGGCACGGACACAAGCAGACAGCGCCCACCCCCTCTGAGCCATGACCAATCAGCATCAACTGTGGAGCTGAGGGAACCAACGAGGAGCTGGGATTGAGCAGGGCTCTGAATCCCCGTGAGGTGGACTGCTCGACACTCCATTGCCTTTCTGTGCTCTATTTGCACAAGAATCACTATGGAGCTTTAAGCACTTTGGTATAGTGTGGACTGTATATATAGATACACACACACGCCTACCCCTCTATAGCATGGTTTGTGGGGTGCTACAGCTTCACAGCAGTACACAGGGGTCAATGCGATCACCACATAGCTATACAAGCTTCCCTTGTGCTATCGACTCGAATCTGAAAACCGCTGCCCTCTCTGAAGAAGGGAAGAGGTTAAACTTCATCTGACCAGAACCAAGAGTAAAAAGGTCCACACAAAGCTTTTTAATTCCTTTTTTCTTTATATATTCCATAAAAAAAATACCAATAAAAGCATACCCAATTCTGCAACACAGAAAAGAAGAAAATACATCTTTCAACTTTCAAACACATCATACAAAGCCACCCTGCATCCTGCAAGACTGTATGTTCCTGGAACCTCAGTGTACCGTCGCATCGCTCCTCGGTTCTCACGCTTCTGAGCCGAGGACAGCGTAGTTCTGCACAGGGCAGTCACTGTGCTATCTCAGTAACCACCAGGCTTAACGGGACTCTGAGACTGACAGTTCCAAGCATTTCTATTGGTCTGTTGGACAAGGGCAGGGCAGTTCTGTTGTACAGGAAACACAGGAGGGTCAAAAAGTCATGCAACAGTGTTATTTTATTCTGTTTAGGCAATACTCACTATTCAGATAACACTGACATATATATAAAATAACCGGGCTGCAGAACATTTCAGAGTCTTGCTGGCCACAGTGGCAATCAAAAACTGAAGCAAATAAAACTGCACTACCACTTTGGACCAGCAGATGTCTCTGCAAAGCAAGAACTGAAGCTATATAATTCTTCAGAGTGCCGTGATATATAACATGCCACTAAATACGAACATTAAAAAAAACAACAAACACACACAAGAGTACAGCGTCTCAAATCCCCGTGACGCAGGGCCGCTGTCCCTCGTTTTTTGTTCTGAACAGCTTGTCAGGGGTTCTGACTCACCCTGCATGCATTTTCTATACCCTGAGGACTGCATCACAGCCACACTACACTTTCTATTAGCTGCTCCTTATGAGACCTCAGCCTGAGAAAGTAGGCTGCCTGAATTCACAGGTCAGCTGAGTTCTTTTAATAAAGGTTATTGCATACCCGTGCATGAGTGTATGAGCAGATGGCTTAAGTTTGGTTAAAGAAACGAGACTTCCAGGACTAAGAAGTCTCTTTAACAAGGCTTAAACGGGTGTTTTGAAGCTCCCCCTCCACCTCTTACAATAAGACAGCCAAGGAACCAGACCTCCGAAACAGTAAATTCCAACGAGGACAGCATAGCCGGTATGTGCCGGCTGGTTACTGCTGACGTTTCAACACAGTGAACAGACCTCAATATCCAGCTGGGATGAAAATAAGACTCCTACTGCATAGCAGGTTCACCCACTCCAGGATTTTCAACAAGGATGATTAGCTTAAGTAATAAGGTGTGTCTTATTAAACTCACAGTAAAAGCAGGAACGGATCAAACCGCTGTGCAATGGGAGTTTTATTGCCATCCCTGTAGAAGGTCAATGACAGCGTTGACATTGATGAGTAGCATTTTCTATCTATTCTCTTTGATTGTATCTGCAGGTAAGGCACTTTGTGGGAAACAGCACTCACAGCCTTTTATTTCCCCAAACCCCTGCACCGAAAAACCTTGGAAATACCCGGAAAATACCAGTAAGAATGTTTTTTTTTTTTTAAACTAATGGAAATGATCAAAGTAAGGTACTGCGTGTACATATACAGTATGTACAAATCTAGAACAATAATAATATCAGCAAAGTTTTCTTTTCCTTCAATATCCTCAAAGAAAAAAAAAACTTGCTAACTCATAAGTCATAGGGCTGATTTAACAAATAAACCAACAAACTAACTATAACGGTCCAGGTGCAGTGACTCTGTGTTGAGTCTTTATAAAGATCCAGGTGCAGTGACTCTGTGTTGAGTCTTTATAAAGATCCAGGTGCAGTGACTCTGTGTTGAGTCTTTATAAAGATCCAGGTGCAGTGACTCTGTGTTGAGTCTTTATAAAGATCCAGGTGCAGTGACTCTGTGTTGAGTCTTTATAAAGATCCAGGTGCAGTGACTCTGTGTTGAGTCCATATAAAGATCCAGGTGCAGTGACTCTGTGTTGAGTCTATATAAAGGATCCAGGTGCAGTGACTCTGTGTTGAGTCCATATAAAGATCCAGGAGCAGTGACTCTGTGTTGAGTCTTTATAAAGATCCAGGTGCAGTGACTCTGTTGAGTCTTTATAAAGATCCAGGAGCAGTGACTCTGTGTTGAGTCTTTATAAAGATCCAGGTGCAGTGACTCTGTTGAGTCTTTATAAAGATCCAGAAGCAGTGACTCTGTGTTGAGTCTTTATAAAGATCCAGGTGCAGTGACTCTGTGTTGAGTCTTTATAAAGATCCAGGTGCAGTGACTCTGTTGAGTCTTTATAAAGATCCAGGTGCAGTGACTCTGTGTTGAGTCCATATAAAGATCCAGGTGCAGTGACTCTGTGTTGAGTCTTTGCAATGCAAACAGGGTCTAGGTCTCCAAACCTGTAGCTCCGCTGTCCTGCTCCCTGAAACATGGCCCCCGTCGAGAGGTAGAGACCACTGCCATCCCTGGGCAGGACTCCAAAGAGATTCAAAAAAGGCGTTTACACATGTTAGAATCCAATAACTACTGGAGCTAGTTTCTCATCATTGCAACGCTAACCAGAGTTCCTTTTTATTCTCCTCCCCCTCTCCCCTCCCCCCTCCCCAATCCCTGTCCCAAAAATGGAGAGATCCTTCTGTAAAACAAAAAAAAAAGAAATGAAAGAGTCTGCTCGTTCGCGGTCTCTAAATCCAAACAGAGGACTTCCCCTCCAGGGACTTGCTGCTGCTGGCTCCCCTCCTGCTGGAGCTGGGCTTGTGCTGCTTCTTCTTGTCCTTGGCTGCGCTGGAGATGTCCTGGTGCTGGTGGTGTGGGCTGTGGTGGTTCTGGGTGTAGGTCTGGATGGCAGCCTCCAGCCTGTGCTGAGCGGTGGGTTTCTCTCGCTGCTCCTCCTGCATGATGTTGGCTTTGTTCTGCTTGCAGGCCATCTTGGTGTTGCTGAGGTCGGTGTAGGGGATCTGCAGCCGGGAGGCCCGGAGGGGGTGTTCCAGGTGAAGGGGTAGGAGTAGGGGGCGCTGGCGGGGGCCCCGGGGGGCTGGGGGAGGTGGTACCCCTCCTCGGGGGGCTGGCGTTTGCTGCGCAGGACATCGTGAATGGTGCCCAAGCCCAGGTGCAGCATCTCCCACAGGTTGAGGACCAGGCAGAGCAGGGTGACGGCGTACATGATGAGCAGGAAGATGGTCTTCTCGGTGGGGCGCGAGATGAAGCAGTCCACCTTGTAGGGGCAGGGGCTGCGCTCGCACACGTAGGCGGGGGACACCTTGAAGCCGTACAGGGCGTACTGCCCCCCGAGGAAGCCCGCCTCCAGGGAGGTGCGTGCCAGCAGCTGCATCACGTAGATCTTCATCAGCCCGTCCTCTTTGATGCGCCGCCGCCCGTCGTGCCGCCCTGCCTTCTCCGGCGTGGTCCTGGTCAGCGCCGCGGCGCCGTTCCCCTCGCTGCGGCTCTCCAGCTCGGGCTCCTCGTAGATCATGGGGTCCTCCTCCTCGTTGTCCTCTTCGGTCTCCTCGATGCCGCGGTGCTGCTTCCTGCCCGCCCCGAACAGCTTGCGTCTCTGCTTCCTGTCGCAGCCGAAGCCCCCCTGCCGGCAGCCGCGCCCCTCCTCGCTGCGGGCGATCTTGTGCACGGCATAGCCCAGGTACATGACGGAGGGCGTGGCCACCAGGATGATCTGGAAGACCCAGAAGCGCACGTGGGAGAGCGAGGCGAAGGCATCGTAGCAGACGTTCTCGCAGCCCGGCTGGGCCGTGTTGCACACGAAATTGCTCTGCTCGTCGTAGTAGATGGACTCGCCGCCCACGACCGTCAGCACGATGCGGAACACGATGAGCACGGTCAGCCACAGCTTCCCCACGAAGGTGGAGTGGTTGTGGATCTCCTCAAGCAGCTGTGTCAGGAAGCCCCAGCTCATGGTGGTGCGAGATTACGGGGTGGGAGAAACAGACACACCCTCACGAACCTGGAAAACACAATTTCATTATTGATTAAACAATGAATGCTGCATCATACATTATATATATATATCTCAATAAAATAAACAGACATGGCAAATCAGGGTATACTATGGTATATGCATAGTATAACCATGGGAAAAGTCAAACTGCAAAAATACTGTGGTAAACTTTTATAAGGGTTATTCAGTGTGGAAATTACATTGAAAAAGCTCAGAAACAAGATCTCCGCTGCAGAGTCCTCAGCCCAGCCCGTTGCAGGGGGTCACAACCCTGCTCCTGGAGGTACAGAGTCCTCAGCCCAGCCCGTTGCAGGGGGTCACAACCCTGCTCCTGGAGGTACAGAGTCCTCAGCCCAGCTCGTTGCAGGGGGTCACAACCCTGCTCCTGGAGGTACAGAGTCCTCAGCCCAGCCCGTTGCAGGGGGTCACAACCCTGCTCCTGGAGGTACAGAGTCCTCAGCCCAGCCCGTTGCAGGGGGTCACAACCCTACTCCTGGAGGTACAGAGTCCTCAGCCCAGCCCGTTGCAGGGGGTCACAACCCTACTCCTGGAGGTACAGAGTCCTCAGCCCAGCTCGTTGCAGGGGGTCACAACCCTACTCCTGGAGGAACAGAGTCCTCAGCCCAGCCCGTTGCAGGGGGTCACAACCCTGCTCCTGGAGGTACAGAGTCCTTAGCCAAGCCCGTTGCAGGGGGTCACAACCCTGCTCCTGGAGGTACAGAGTCCTCAGCCCAGCCCGTTGCAGGGGGTCACAACCCTGCTCCTGGAGGTACAGAGTCCTCAGCCCAGCCCGTTGCAGGGGGTCACAACCCTGCTCCTGGAGGAACAGAGTCCTCAGCCCAGCCCGTTGCAGGGGGTCACAACCCTGCTCCTGGAGGTACAGAGTCCTCAGCCCAGCCCGTTGCAGGGGGTCACAACCCTGCTCCTGGAGGTGCAGCGCCCTCCTGCTTCTTGTTCCACCTGAACCCCAAATTACTGGATCAACCAACTGAACCCCCTTCCAGATCTGAACCTGTCAATTCATTCATGATACCATTGAACCCTGGAGGCCTGGGTTTGTGCAGCCCTGTCTTATTGTATGTGCACCAGCCAGAAACTGCACACTTTGGACAGAAATGGCAAGATCTCTATGCGTGTGCGTGTGTGTGTCAGACCCTGCTCCCTGGTTCCCCCAGTGGCCTGCCTGCCTCTCTGCCAGTCTCTCTTCCTGCCTGCCTGCCTGCCTCTCTGCCCATCTCTCTCCCTGCCTGCCTCTCTGCCCATCTCTCTCTCTCCCTCCCTGCCTGCCTGCCTCTCTGTTCGTCTCTCTCCCTGCCTGCCTCTCCTCCACAGCAGGCTAATGGTCTGGAAGGAGCAGCTCTGTGTGCACTGAGGGGAGGCACTGTCCCCTCCAAGGACGGACGCTGCCGGGGCACCCTGCACCCACAAACCACCTTCCTGTAACTTAATCCTCCCGGAGCTATAGAGAAAACAAACAAGGGTTTCAATCCCTGGGACAGACTGCGAGGGAAACGTGCCTCACTGTTTAGGGACACCTGCACGCCGCATGTACAGCAAGCTGGAGGTTGGGTCTCCTTTATTTAAAAACACAACAATATAGAACTTATTTTATTTAAATGTCTATTACTATGGTAAGGTATTGTAAAAGGCCAGCGAGGTTTGGTAAAGCATATTAAAAAATATGGCAAACCAGAGTAAACTACTACCATAGAAAAGCATGGGGGAAAACTGTAAAAATACAGTGCAAATATACACTGTGGTGAACTTACAAGAGGAGCCTACCGTGTTTAACACATTGCATTACCGGCGGAAGCGTGTGCAGAGATGAACATGCTTTATGAATAAGAGACTAAAAATAACCACAGCATTGAAGCGCCGCTACAAAACGCACACGAGTCTAAGAGGTAAACATTATTATTATTATTTATTTCTTAGCAGACGCCCTTATCCAGGGCGACTTACAATCGTAAGCAAATACATTTCTAGTGTTACAGTACAAGTAATACAATAAGAGCAAGATAAATACATGCATATGGCCCGATGTTTTTAGCCAAGTGGCGAGGCTGCCCATTCAAATCGCACAGAACGGTATAATGGCAGGCATTGCTCTGCACTGCTCGTGGAATCCTGATTAACCCCTGATTAACCCGTCCACTGGTGCAGAACAGGGAGAGCAGGGCAGAGGTCACCGAGGTGCAGCGGCCAAGGGTACTGGCATGCTGGAAGAGACTCAGGGCAGGAGGCACGGCTTTACACAGAGAGTGGGGAGAGAGAGCAGGAGGCACGGCTTTACACAGAGAGTGGGGAGAGAGAGCAGGAGGCACGGCTTTACACAGAGAGAGGGGAGAGAGAGCAGGAGGCACGGCTTTACACAGAGAGTCGGGAGAGAGAGCAGGAGGCACAGCTATACACAGAGAGTGGGGAGAGAGAGCAGGAGGCACGGCTATACACAGAGAGTGGGGAGAGAGAGCAGGAGGCACAGCTATACACAGAGAGTGGGGAGAGAGAGCAGGAGGCACGGCTTTACACAGAGAGAGGGGAGACTCAGGGCAGGAGGCACGGCTTTACACAGAGAGAGGGGAGAGAGAGCAGGAGGCACGGCTATACACAGAGAGTGGAGAGAGAGAGCAGGAGGCACGGCTTTACACAGAGTGGGGAGAGAGAGCAGGAGGCACGGCTATACACAGAGAGAGGGGAGAGAGAGCAGGAGGCACGGCTTTACACAGAGTGGGGAGACTCAGGGCAGGAGGCACGGCTTTACACAGAGAGTGGGGAGAGGGGGCAGGAGGCACGGCTTTACACAGAGAGAGGGGAGAGAGAGCAGGAGGCACGGCTATACACAGAGAGTGGGGAGAGAGAGTAGGAGGCATGGCTTTGCACAGAGAGTGGGGAGAGGGGGCAGGAGGCACGGCTATACACAGAGAGGGGAGAGAGAGCAGGAGGCACGGCTATACACAGAGAGTGGGGAGACTTAGGGCAGGAGGCATGGCTATACACAGAGTGGAGAGAGAGCAGGAGGCATGGCTTTACACAGAGAGAGGGGAGACTCAGGGCAGGAGGCACGGCTTTACACAGAGAGGGGAGAGAGAGCAGGAGCCATGGCTATACACAGAGAGAGGGGAGAGAGAGCAGGAGGCACAGCTTTACACAGAGAGGGGACAGAGAGAGCAGGAGGCACAGCTTTACACAGAGAATGGGATGAGAGAGCAGGAGGCACGGCTATACACAGAGAGTGGAGAGAGAGCAGGAGGCACGGCTTTACACAGAGAGTGGGGAGAGAGAGCAGGAGGCACGGCTATACAGAGAGAATGGGGTGAGAGAGCAGGAGGCACGGCTATACACAAAGAGAGGGGAGAGAGAGCAGGAGGCACGGCTATACACAGAGAATGGGGTGAGAGAGCAGGAGGCACGGCTTTACACAGAGAGTGGGGAGAGAGCAGGAGGCACGGCTATACACAGAGAGAGGGGAGAGACAGCAGGAGGCACGGCTTTACACAGAGAATGGGGTGAGAGAGCTGGAGGCACGGCTATACACAGAGAGTGGGGAGAGAGCAGGAGGCACGGCTATACACAGAGTGGGGAGAGAGAGCAGGAGGCACGGCTATACACAGAGAGTGGGGAGAGAGAGCAGGAGGCAGGGCTTTACATAGAGAATGGGGTGAGAGAGCAGGAGGCACGGCTATACACAGAGAGTGGGGAGAGAGAGCAGGAGGCACAGCTATACACAGAGTGGGGAGAGAGAGCAGGAGGCACGGCTTTACACAGAGAGTGGAGAGAGAGCAGGAGGCAGGGCTATACACAGAGAGTGGAGAGAGAGCAGGAGGCACGGCTTTACACAGAGAGTGGAGAGAGAGCAGGAGGCACGGCTATACACAGAGAGTGGAGAGAGAGAGCAGGAGGCAGGGCTATACATATACAGCAAGGCTATGCGTTTAAAGAGTTGAAAAGGGTGAGGAGCTACACCTTTCTTTTTCTGTCCCCCTTAACTTTTCTATGGTGTCTGCAATCATTCCGAGTGTCTCTTATTCCAATTATTTAAACACTGTCATCTTTAATTTTGTTGGCAAGTCTGCGTTAAGGTGCTTGCTTTGACCTATATACATCATATGAACTATTCCTGTAACACAATCTATTTTACAGCTTAAAAATTAAAACCACATCCACAAGTACAAATTCTGTGAAAATCCGAGCCTGAAGCCGTTCCAGCGCCTCTGTGCCATGCCTGCAACTTGCTGTCCTGGCAGGGAAGTCAGTGTGGTGAGAGGAACGCTAGACTGCCACTTGAAAAACCACGAGTCATCCCCACCAGAGGAGAACACAGCCCTGCTCTGAAAACAGTGTCACCTCTTCCACAGCGTTCCTCTGGGCTAAACTCACACTGCAATAGGGAGCATTCGGTCTAATAAAGGCACATAAACATCAGAATATATTGCAGTCAAAATGAATCAACCGGACCTCCCTCGGTTCACACTATGAGGGTAGGGTTGGAGGCTGTGTGGTCCAGTGGTTAAAGAAACGGGTTTGTAACCAGGAGGTCCCTGGTTCAAATCCCACCTCAGCCACTGACTCACTGTGTGACCCTGAGCAAGTCACTTCACCTCCTTGTGCTCCGTCTTTCGGGTGAGACGTAGTTGTAAGTGACTCTGCAGCTGATGCATAGTTCAGGGTTTGTGGGCATCCTAACCCACAGCGATCACAGCAATGAAGAGGCGCAGCAGGGCTAAAGCTTAACCCTTTGAGTAGTATGAACGTACCGGAACGTTCTGCAACTTTAAATTGAATTACTGAGCCTACAAACCCCATGATCACATCATATTTTAAAACTAGGTTTCTGTAACACCTTTTATTGGTCTCTTGCGCCCTCTGCCAGATATTGACTGAATTACATATAATAAACCCAGTCACAAAAATGTCAACAGTGTTTGTAAACCGGCGAAAATCGCTCAGTGAGAAAGAAGTATTAGTAATAACACTGAATTCAGATTCTGATTTAAATACAATTCTTCCACTGAATCGGATGTCAGTGAAGACATAAGCGAAGAATATTTACCATCAACATCAAGTGACAGTGAAGGGGCGGCACCCATCTGTGTGTGTTGCTCCATGCTTCAAGGAGTCTCATCATTATTATTATTATTTGTTTATTTAGCAGACACCTTTATCCAAGGCGACTTACAGAGACTAGGGTGTGTGAACTATGCATCAGCTGCAGAGTCGCTTACAACAACGTCTCACCCGAAAGACGGAGCACAAGGAGGTTAAGTGACTTGCTCAGGGTCACACAATGAGTCAGTGGCTGAGGTGGGATTTGAACCAGGGACCTCCTGGTTACAAGCCCGTTTCTTTAACCACTGGACCACACAGCCTCCACAGTATCATACACCAAAGCATTAGATACTCTCACTCCTGTAGGACCGGCAGTGCATTTTAGAACTCACTACTCAAAGGGTTAAACAGCTCCTGACTGGGAGAGGGTTTCAAGAGCTTGTGCTGAAACGGCTTTTCTGGCTCGCTTATCATGTGTGCCAGGCTGCTCAGCCCCACATGTGGAAACCAGATGTTTGAAATTTACATGATAAGGAATGACTACAGAGCGGCAGGGGGTGAGTGGGGGGCTTCGGGGTTTGGCAGCGGGGGTTGATAAATACAATGTTGGCTCCTGTTACTGAACATCCAGAGGTTTTAAAAGGAGTATTTTTTTGTTTTCTTTTGATCACTAAACTGTAAAACAAAAAGAAAAGCCTGGCACTCCGGAAACTGTCTTCAACAGAAAACGGCTCTAGAAAGAGTGCAAAGAAGAGCGACCAGAATTATCCCGGGTTTAAAACGCATGTCGTACACAGACAGGCTAAAAGAATTGAATCTATTCAGTCTTGAACAAAGAAGACTACGCTGCGATCTGATTCAAGCATTCAAAACCCTAAAAGGTATAGACAATGTCGACCCGGGGGACTTTTTCGACCTGACAGGTCCTCCTCGTCTCCCATGGATCCGAGGGAATGTTCAGTATTTACCCAGGGCAGAGAAACACAGTCACTACGCTGGCATTCCAATGTTTACAGACAACAGTCAGGCAAAGCAATTCTCCCAGAACAGTGCTGAGAGAGAGAGCGAGCGATAGAGAGAGATAGAAAGTGAGGGAGAGAGAGAGAGAGAGACAGAGAGACAGAGAGAAAGAGAGATAGATAAGAGTGAGAGAGCGAGCGAGAGAAAAACAGACAGACAGAGACAGACAGACGAGACAGAGAGAGACACAGAGACAGAGAGCGAGAGCCAGACAGACAGACAGAGACAGACAGACGAGACAGAGACACAGAGATAGAGAGTGAGAGAGCGAGAGTGAGACAGACAGAGAGACAGAGACAGACAGACAGAGAGACACAGAGACAGAGAGCGAGAGCCAGACAGACAGACAGAGACAGACAGACGAGACAGAGACACAGAGATAGAGAGCGAGAGAGCGAGAGCGAGACAGACAGAGAGACAGAGACAGACAAACAGACAGACAGAGAGAGAAATATAGGGAGAGAGAGTGAGTGAGAGAGTGAGAGCGAGAGAAAGAAAGATAGGAAGAGAACGAGTGAGAGACAGTACAGAAAGCATGCATCCGGTATTCTGTAACAATTCTCAGAGTGCACAGAAGTGCTTCAAACAATGCCTGTAGAGCTGAGCTCGGGCGATACCCAATACTGCTCAACCCTGAGAGACAAGTCGTGAGGTTCTGCTTACACCCGAGACGGAGCGACCCAAAATCATTCCAGTCCAGAGCTGTCAATAGCCAGGAGCAATCCGACACAGTGAGTCACCTTGTGAAAAAGATTGTGTGAGATTTCTGGACCAGTTTCAAATAAATACATAAAAAAATAAATAAATAAATAAATAAATAAATAAATAAATAATAATAATAATAATAATAATAATGTTTTTATAAAAAAACACACTAGAAAGCTGATGATGAATAAAACATTACTGCAGAGGCTGTGTGGTCCAGTGGTTAAAGAAAAGGGCTTGTAACCAGGAGGTCCCTGGTTCAAATCCCACCTCAGCCACTGACTCACTGTGTGACCCTGAGCAAGTCACTTAACCTCCTTGTGCTCCGTCTTTCGGGTGAGACGTTGTTGTAAGTGACTCTGCAGCTGATGCATCGTTCACACACCCTAGTCTCTCTAAGTCGCCTTGGATAAAGGTGTCTGCTAAATAAACACATGCATGCATAAAAACAGTTTGGCAACAACGCAGCTCTGTTTCACTTAGAGGCAGCGATGCACAGGACTGCATCAGAGCGGTCTGTGGGGTTTGAGGTGTTCAATGCAAACCAATGCAAATATAGCAGCCATAGTGACCAGTGAACTGGACAATACCAACAACTTCACCGAGACAATGACACAACAGAATACAGCTGAGAGGACATTTCAAATCGGTGGATAGCCAATAAGCACCGGAAAACTGGAAATGGTTAATCAATTCACGTTGACTTTACCCTTTTCACATTAAAAAATACAACCTACTACAAAAATAATAATCAATACATTTCCCAGTGCTGCTGGGCAATGTCCCGCCTTCCTGACTTGTATCTATCATTGATTCGTTCTGAATACTTTAAACCCACCCCAACTACTGAGTGACAGCACATTCCTACATTTCTATTGGAGACTCCGCTTGCGAGATTTAAAACGAGATTACAATCAGGATTATTATTATTCCCTGGATAAGGGCGACTTACAATTGTTACAAGATATCACATTATTTTTACATACAATTACCCATTTACACAGTTGGGTTTTTACTGGAGCAATCTAGGTAAAGTACCTTGCTCAAGGGTACAGCAGCAGCGTCCCCCACCTGGGATTGAACCCACGACCCTCCGGTCAAGAGTCCAGAGCCCTAACCACTACTCCACACTGCTGCCTCCAGGATGGGGGCTTGTTAGCGGGATTTAAAACTGTATTACAGTTAAGACAGGGAGGAATTAAAAAAAGAATTGAGCGAAATGTACAAAAATGCCTCCAGACAAAACCCCCAGAAGAATGTGCCGTGACCAGAGGGATTTCACTGTGGAAGACAGCAAAGGAAAGAAGGGACAGCTTCAGTGTCCAGTACTGTCCAGTTACTGGACATATTCTGACACAAAAAAACGCTCAAGCATTTTGGAATGTAACCGAACACTATATCAAAAACGAAAGCCCCCCAACTATTTACATAAAACTCGAAAACAGCTAAAAATAAACACAGAAAAATACAATTAATAAAAACAGAAAACAAAAGTCCTGGTCATATTGCAGCAGTAAACATGAAGAAGTCTGTAAGGAATGGTACAGATTTCTGAGATGTGATGTGCTGGAACTGTGCCAGCAGATTTCCTTACTGCTTTGAGCAACGCCTGCAAAAACAGAAAGCCACTGGATTGATCTTGTGCGGGGAAAGACCATCTTTAGGGTTAAAATACTGCATTGTGAATTGTCTAAAAAAAAAAAATAATGATAACAGAAATCATTTGAATGCTTTCTCTGCTTTTTCAGGACCTCCTTTGAAGTGACTGGACAGACACACCCACTCACACTCCCGAACAGACGGACACACCCTGACAGACAGACAAGCACTCCCACACAGACAGACAGAAACACGCACGCACTCCCACACAGACACACAGACAAGCACTCCCACACAGACAGACAGAAACACGCACGCACTCCCACACAGACACACAGACAAGCACTCCCACACAGACAGACAGAAACACGCACGCACTCCCACACAGACACACAGACAAGCACTCCCACACAGACAGACAGACAGACAAGCACTCCCACACAGACAGACAGAAACACGCACGCACTCCCACACAGACACACAGACAAGCACTTCCACACAGACAGACAGAAACACACACGCACTCCCACACAGACAGACAGACACACAGACAAGCACTCCCACACAGACAGACAGACACACAGACAAGCACTCCCACACAGACAGACAGACAGACACACAGACAAGCACTCCCACACAGACAGACAGACACACAGACAAGCACTCCCACACAGACAGACAGACACACAGACAAGCACTCCCACACAGACAGACACACAGACAAGCACTCCCACACAGACAGACACACAGACAAGCACTCACACACGGACAGACAGACACACACACACACTCCCTCACAGACACAGGCGCTTAAGAGCGAATGAGACTGAGGTTTTGAAACAGAAGTGCATCCGTTTGCAAAATAACATGTTTAAGGGCACAGGTACCCTTTATTTGCTTGTTGCGATTGAGTTTTATCTTTTAAATAAATGTTTATCTTATTGTATCTACATTATTTCTCATATATGTGTCTAAAATAAGAACTGTCCCAATTATTACATCTAATTGTAAAGCGTATATTATCATTATTATTATTTATTTCTTAGCAGACGCCCTTATCCAGGAAGACTTACAATTGTTACAAGATATCACATTATTTTTACATACAATTCCCCATTTATACAGTTGGGTTTTTACTGGAGCAATCTAGGTAAAGTACCTTGCTCAAGGGTACAGCAGCAGTGTCCCCCACCTGGGATTGAACCCAGAGCCCTCCACACTACCCTTGTGCAAGAGGGCTGCACATGTGCCCTATTATAACCGTAACTGGTTAATCTCAGAGGGTTGAGTCCTCTGCCTGGCTCTCTTTTTGCACGCAACACCTGGCGCATCCCCGCACCTGCACCGCAATCAGAGGCTCGGGGCTGGGCTGGGCTGGGCTGGGCTGGGCTTCATCATCACCACTAGACCACACGTCTTTATATTAATGCTGGACTCAAACGCTCTGAACCCGGCTAGGCTCCTCGTGAATCCAGAGTAAGCGGAGTTGTAAGAATTATTATTATTTATTTCTTAGCAGACGCCCTTATCCAGGGCGACTTACAATTGTTACAAGATATCACATTATACATTATACAGATATCATATTATTTTACATACAATTACCCATTTATACAGTTAGGTTTTTACTGGAGCAATCTAGGTAAAGTACCTTGCTCAAGGGTACAACAGCAGTGTCCCCCACTGGGGATTGAACCCACAACCCTTCAGTCAAGAGTCCAGAGCCCTAACCACTACTCCACACTGCTGCCCAAGAATGGAGAGCTTTGTTCGTTAAACTCGGCGCGGCTGCAATAAAAGCTGCAGATCCTCTTCTCTCAGTTGCTGCTGCAGTTGCACGGGAAATACAGCAGCCAGCACGTCCAGGTTTCTTTTTACCAAATTTGCACAGAGCACATGTATTAAACTATACCGCACATTGCAACTCACTCGTTAATACAGGCTACCTCGTGCGCTCATATTTGCATGAACTTGCTCCGCGCCGTTAATAATTTGGCGCCATTTAAATGGAACGGGTCTAGATTCGAACCCTCGAGGAGGAAGGGAGGATAAAACTGAAGACAGAGTCACAAATAAACAAACACAGAATCATACACACGTTAATTACAGGGTTAGCGACTTCGGGATGAAAACGTTAAACGAAACAAATACGCCCGGCTTGCCTTATTTGACTTGTGTTTATATATATTTCAGATGGACTGCTCAGTGTAAACATCGCTAAAAATAATTTTAAACCAAAAACAAACCGAAACGAATTATGTTTTTAATCAATTGGTCTTGTTTTCCTTGCATCGCTTGATTCAGTTTGTCTGGGGCTGTCAAACTAATTTGGTTTTGTTCGTTGCATAACACTAGCAAGCGCGCTAAAAAAGAAAATACAGGAGTTGTCGTAATGGTTCTGCAAGGCGGGTCGTTTACAGTTATATTTCACAAACCCTTAAAAATGCACTCAGATGCATTCCCGCGGCGGTATTTGCATTATTTAATGTTTATGTAGCCGCATTCCCCATGAAAAATGTACTTACTCTCCAGCAACTGTCTTGCAATCTGCACTCCAGCAATCTGCCTCTTCGGTCCCGGTTCCGTTTATAAGATCCGTTGTTTTCTTCCAATTTTATAAAACCTGAAACAAAAAACCGTATATTTTCTTCTCTCGGTGAATCACTACGACTTGTTTTTCGTATTTATCCTCATTCCGTTTCTCTTCCAGCTCCTAACAGCAACCAGCACAGCAGACGCAAATTGTCAATTTACAATACAACGGTCCCGAGCAAATCCACTCGCTGCGCGACTCTTTCGAAATGCCTCACAGCGTATAATTAATAACACAGACGCAACAGAAAAATAATTTCTTTTTTAAAATATCCGTTCCAAAAACAGACAGATTACTTAATCATATCCCTCCAAAAAGATGTTTGAAACAAACAAACAAAACACACACAGCATTCTGGGAACTCTCATTTCGTTGCCCAGGCTTTCAAAAAACTATTTATTTTTTTGTTTACGTCTCCATGAATTTTTTTTTCGGCAATCCCTCTTTCTTTTCAGTCCCAGATTAATACTGAGCGTCATTTTCATCACTGCACTTATTTAGCAGTTTATTTTTTAATCATTTTATTTCTTAGCAGACACCCTTTTATCCAGGGTAACTTGTAATTGTTACAAGATATCACATTATTTTTACATACAATTACCCATTTATACAGTTGGGTTTTTACTGGAGCAATCTAGGTAAAGTACCTTGCTCAAGGGTACAGCAGCAGTGTCCCCCACCTGGGATTGAACCCAAGACCCTCCAGTCAAGAGTCCAGAGCCCTAACCACTACTCCACACTGCTGCCCCACAATTTATGATCTTGTGTATTCCCATTCAGTGGAAAGAGTGTGCAATGCAACAGAACAAGGACATTTATAATCGGAAGAAGGATGCAAGATTAAACGCACCTTATAAAAGGTATGTGGTCACTTTGTAACATAAAAAATGAATCAAGAAAACTGCCATATCTTTTTGTGCCCTGGGTCGAACTGGCATGTGTGAAAAGCCCCATAGTAAACATGTAGTTTACTGGAGTTTACAGACCTTTAGACCTTAATTACATGCAGTGTTTCACGTGTTTAAACCAGTCTTACAAGAAAAATACTGTATTTCAGTGTTTGTAGTTCCTGTCTTAATTAGATCACAATGAACATTATCATTTAGAAATATTTTTTTGTTTTCTAATTTTCTTATATATTTTATATATACAGTATATATATATATATATCTATATATATATATATATATATATATATATATATATATATATATATATATATATATATATATATATATAGGGACACCAAAAGTGGCATGGCATGTTAACTACCCACATATATATAATTCTTTCACATGTGTTGCTTCTTGCAAGTGTGGAGTAGTGGTTAGGGCTCTGGACTCTTGACCGGAGGGTTGTGGGTTCAATCCCAGGTGGGGGACGCTGCTGCTGTACCCTTGAGGAAGGTACTTTACCTAGATTGCTCCAGTAAAAACCCAACTGTGTAAATGGGTAATTGTATGTAAAAATAATGTGATATCTTGTAACAATTGTAAGTCGCCCTGGATAAGGGCGTCTGCTAAGAAATAAATAATAATAATAATAATAATAATAATAATAATAATAATAATAATAATAATAATAATAATGTTTGTTTTGCACAGATTTCTGGATCCAGATTTTCAGGAATGTTCACTCCCAAAGACTAGTAGGTGGAGGAGAAAACTGTCTCATCATGACCACACTGCGAAATTAATATTAATTCCTTTAATCATGGTACAGACACAGATGAAAACATAAGTATGGATGATAATGGCCAAGGTGCAATCCAGTATAATGATAAGGAACATAGATTTTGCAGTGACAATGAAAGTAATCATGATGAGCTTTTTATTAGAATCAGTGAAGACAGCCACAGTGACCGCCATGACAGTGATGAAGAGGACATATTAAACAATGTGTACTACACTGGTGGACAAGAGAGAGGTTTAGGACAGAGTTTTAATAACTGCAGTAATGACAGTGAGCAAGGAAGTAGTGGGAACTTTGAGGATAATTTGGGGGATGAAAATGGTTTTGAAGGTGCTTCAGGTACTGAGTTTATGAAGCAAGTTCTTTTTTCTGGGTCTGAATTAACAGTTGCACAGTCAGCAGTGCTTATTCTTTCATATGCACTCAGGTACAGTTTACCTGCCTCTGCATTGGAGGACCTGTTAAGATTAATTAGCCAAACAACAACCTCATACCACAATCATTGTTCATGTTCAAAAAGATGTTTAAAAATCCCTCAGACTCCCTAAATATACATTTTGATTGTAAAACGTGCAAGGCTTGCCTGCCTTCTGAAAGCGCTCAGTGCTGTGAATGTAATGAGGAGTGGAATAGAGAAGGTAGCATGAAAGAGGCTCATTTCTTTGTAAGTTTATCACTCAAAGAGCAGATTGCTAATATATTAGAAAGAGAAGAATGTGTTAAATCTGATCTAGATGAAAGAAATGCTGCTAAGAGTGACACTTATAATGGAGCATATTATAAATCAATCCCCCAGTTCACAGAGAGTGACATTTCCTTACTATGGGACTGTGACGGGGTACCTGCATTTAAGTCATCTGCATATTCTTTGTGGCCAGTTCGGTGTGTGATTAATGAATTACCACCAACTATTCGTTTCAAGCATGTGCTTCTTGCTTGTATCTGGTTTGGAAAGGAGAAGCCTGAAATGTCAACATTTTTAATACAGTTTGTTGATGACATTGAACAGATAAATACAGAAGGTGTCAAATGGGTGCATCCACAAACTAAGAGCACATGTGTTTCAAAAGTGTACCCTATCATCTGTTCATGCGATGCAGTGGCTCGATGCATGCTTCAAGGCATCCAGCAATTCAATGGAGCCTATGGATGCAGCTATTGCTTAAACAAAGGTATAGTTGTACCTAAAGGAAGAGGGTTCACAAGGGTTTATCCACCTGATGAAGCTGCAGCAAGAACCCATGAGCATCTTATAGAATGTGGTGAGAGAGCCTTACAAAACAGAGAAATGCATGTACTTGGTGTTAAAACAGCACCACCATTAATTCTGTTAAATCCATCAACAGGATTTGACATGATAGAAAGCTTTCCTGTCGATTATATGCACGGTGCATTGTTAGGTGTCACTAAGCAGTTTCTTGATATGTGGTTGAATAGCAAGAACCATGAATTTCCATGGTACACTGGCACATCAAAAAATCAGATAGACCCAAAGTTGCTCTCCATCAGACCACCTGCTGATATAACAAGGCTACCACGGAGTGTGACAGGAGCTCAGAAATGGAAAGCTTCAGAATGTCGTAGTTGGTTACTGTTCTACAGCCTGCCTGTGCTAGACAAAATATTACCAAAGCGATTCCTGAGACACTGGGTGCTTGTACTCAGTGCCATATTTTGCTTTCTTAAAGAGACTGTATCTGAACATGATTTGGCAATGTCAACATCTAAAATTAGCAAATTTGTGAAAGACATTCCTGTAATGTATGGCATGTCATTCATGTCATACAATGTACATCAGCTTATCCATCTGTGCAATGCTGTTAAGGTGCACGGTCCCCTTTGGTGTACTTCTGCCTTTCCTTTTGAAGGGCACAATCAGAAACTTAAAAAGTTGTTCTATGGAACAAATTATATTCCTACACAGATTGCACATCACTTTGTAACTTTGAAGCCTGTGCCTCAATTTTTGAGAAAATCTAAAGCAGAGAATGACATTTCCTGTGTAGTTGAAAGGTATGTCAATGAATGGGTGCATGGATATCCTTTAATTACAAATGCAAGTGTCTTGGGGAAAAAAACCTTGTACTACTTGGCAGTCCCACCCTAAGAACTCTGAACGCATCACAGAAACTAACTTTGCTACCATTATGTAGTGCAGCTGCCAATGACAATGTTGTTGGAGCAGAGTTCTTTGACAGAGCTATAATAAAAGGAAAGATTTTTTGCACAGAAAATTACAGGAAAGGACACAATACAATACAAACACAATAGCTATACAGTTGAACTGAAAAATGGGAATACTGGTCTGATAAAGTCTATAGTGCATGTACCATACTACCAGGCAAATCTGTCTTTTATTTTGGTACAGTTGTATGAAACTGAGATTGCACCTTTTTGGAGTGATGCTAATACAGGAAGAGCAGCAGCATCTCATATCAAATTAGCTGTACTGAAAGAGACAATAATTGCTGTAAAGCCATGTGATATTGTAAGGAAAGTTATCAATATTGGAAAAATCGATAGAAGTGGAAAATGCTATGTCTCATTGCAACCCAATAGTATTGAGCTTGATTAACCCTTTGCAGTACATTGAGTCCTTGATTATTTTTTTTCTGTGCTCAGAAAGTTTTATATGGACCATATAAAGTAACATCTCCATAATTATAGATAGTCAGTAGCAGTAAGAAAGTTATTTTATATTAAAAAAAGTTGTATCTATCTATCTATCTATCTATCTATCTATCTATCTATCTATCTATATATATACAGACGTGCTCAAATTTGTTGGTACCCCTCCACAAAAAACGAAGAATGCACAATTTTCTCTGAAATAACTTGAAACTGACAAAAGTAATTGGCATCCACCATTGTTTATTCCATATTTAATAGAAATCAGACTTTGCTTTTGATTTTTTATTCAATATAATATTGTAAATAATAAAACAAATGAAAATGGCATGGACAAAAATGATGGGACCGCTAACCTAATATTTTGTTGCACAACCTTAAGAGGCAATCACTGCAATCAAACGTTTTCTGTAGCTCTCAATGAGACTTCTGCACCTGTTAACAGGTAGTTTGGCCCACTCTTCCTGAGCAAACTGCTCCAGCTGTCTCAGGTTTGATGGGTGCCTTCTCCAGACTGCACGTTTCAGCTCTTTCCATAGATGTTCGATAGGATTCAGATCAGGACTCATAGAAGGCCACTTCAGAATAGTCCAATGTTTTGTTCTTATCCATTCTTGGGTGCTTTTAGCTGTGTGTTTTGGGTCATTATCCTGTTGGAGGACCCATGACCTACGACTGAGCAGAGCTTTCTGACACTAGGCAGTACGTTTCGCTCCAGAATGCCTTGATAGTCTTGAGATTTCATTGTGCCCTGCACAGATTCAAGGCACCCTGTGCCAGGTGCAGCAAAGCAGCCCCAAAACATAACCGAGCCTCCTCCATGTTTCACTGTAGGTATGGTGTTCTTTTCTTTGAAAGCTTCATTTTTTCGTCTGTGAACATAGAGCTGATGTGACTTGCCAAAAAGCTCCAGTTTTGACTCATCTGTCCAAAGGACATTCTCCCAGAAGGATTGTGGCTTGTCAATATGCATTTGAGCAAATTCCAGTCTGGCTTTTTTATGTTTTTCTTTCAAAACTGGAGTCCTCCTGGGTCTTCTTCCATGGAGCCCACTTTCGCTCAAAAAGCGACGGATGGTGCGATCAGAAACTGACGACCTTCACCTTGGAGTTCAGCTTGGATCTCTTTGGCAGTTATCTTTGGTTCTTTTTCTACCATTCGCACTATCCTTCTGTTCACTCTGGGGTCGATTTTCCTCTTGCGGCCGCGCCCAGGGAGGTTGGCTACAGTTCCAAGGACCTTAAACTTCTTAATAATATTTGCAACTGTTGTCACAGGAACATCAAGCTGCTTGGAGATGGTCTTGTAGCCTTTACCTTTACCATGCTTGTCTATTATTTTCTTTCTGATCTCCTCAGACAACTCTCTCCTTTGTTTTCTCTGGTCCATGTTCAGTGTGGTGCACACAATGATACCAAACAGCACAGTGACTACTTTTCTCCATTTAAATAGGCTGAATGACTGATTTTAAATTGAAATATATTATTATTATTATTATTATTATTATTATTATATAATATTATGTTGTATTTGATTTTTGTATAATGTATTACATTTGTATTCAAACATAAACTAAACATAAACCAAAACTAACTAAAATTATAATCCAGACCGTACCACCTTAAATAAGTCATGACTGTAAACAAGTCATGACATTTTCCCAGCATGTTAACTGGCCCAATGACCAGAGTTCCCTTAATTGAACAAGTTATTTGCTTAATTGATCAATAACTTCCGTGTGTTCCCAGTCTTTAGAAATTAGCCATTCCTGGATAGGGGCTCCCCAGGACCGTGTTTGGGCAGCACTGTGCTAGAGCCTACCCCTAAAAACACATCTGTCACTCTGCCAAGACTGTCAGGATGGCGTGGCACGGAGACATACACTGGGTGCGTTCCTGTAGCGCAGATTAACGCAGTTCTGCACAGATCTGCAACAAAACTTCTTTACACTCTGCAGACTCACCGTGCAGCCACCCAGAGCTACAGCGTCGGAGGACAACGCAGCTCTGTGGCAGCTTACAGGCAAGCCCGCAGTCGCTCGGTCAGACTGCAAGGGTCGCTGGTGCGCGGTGAGCTGAGGACACCCTGGCCGACCTAACCCTCCCTCCCCCCGGGCAGCGCTCGGCCAATCGAGCGCCGCCCCCTGGGAGCTCCCGTCCTCGGTCGGCTGTGGAATAGCCTGGACTTGAACTCGCGACGTCCAGACTATAGGGCACATCCTGCACTATACGCAAGTGCTTTTACTGGATGCGCCACTCGGGAGCCCCCCCTACCTTTTTTTTAAGGTATCTGTGACCAAAAGATGCATATCTGTATTCCCAGTCGTGAAATCCATAGATTAGGGCCTAATGAATTTATTTCAATTGACTGATTTCCTTATATGAACTGTAAATCAGTAAAATCTTTGAAATTGTTGCATGTTGCGTTTATATTTTTGTTCAGTGATATATTCATGAACACAGCCTTAGACCTGACTTCCAGCACGATGGGGGACTGAGCGGCTGCACATAGTCTGAACAAGAAAAAAAGATACGCAGATGACACAGAACTGTGTATTGATTGCCAATCTTATCCAAGGCAATGGAGTTCAACGCAGCAGAGGTGAAGGAATGTAAGCAGAAGGTCTCTACCCTGGAAAAACAAGAATCTACCTTACGTACAGAAGTCAACGAGCTCAAGGAGAGGTCCAGAGAGGAGGACGGTGGAACCTGAGAGTCAAAGGAATGAGGGAGAAAATGAGTGAGAACATCAGGGAGGACATGATACAGTTCACTTTTATTTGTAAATAGTCCTCAAATGTCTCTACACTAGACTCTACCTGTCACTCCTTTGCATAAATGCGGCAACCTTTTATGAATCCAACAGGGCCACGACAGTCTGCTTTTCCCCGCTGCATTTCCTGCTTGTTGAATGCGCGGCCAAAGGGCTTCCCCAGCCAGTTTGTCATCTCTGGTCGAGTCCTCAGTGAAACGGATACCCGCCTCCTTGCAGACCTGGGACTCCTTGGTCGTCTTCCATATGCCATCTCTGTGTTGCCGTTTAGTAAACTGGATGATCACCTGGCGGGTCCGCTTCTCCTCCTTCCTTCCCAGGCGATGTACTGTGTCCACGTGCTCGTCCATTTTCTGTGACCATTTTTTTTTTGTTTTTTTTTAAAGAATCTTTGCAGGAATCGTTCATTAAACTCTGGAATCAGTTACAGACTGTCACTCTGATACTACAGCCCTTTGAATGAAGCTTTTGCATGGTCGCACAGCCGAGTAACACTTAAAAAGAGTTTTAAAGGCCACCCCTAGTGGTTACAAAACTCAGACTCCTTAGATCTAACTACTAGGCTATTTTTTTTGTCCGTCACCATAGATATTTATTGACCACCAAAATGTTACCGTTGTGTAAAACGATAACCACCGCTTTGGAAAGCAAAAACATAATTGAGACATTTCAGTTTTAGCCTCGGTTTGTCAGAATCTGATTGGCCACGCTCCTTAGACTCTAGAAAACCCCATTGCTTGTAGTAGCTGTCGGTCTCCTATTAAAACCCGCCCACTGCAAGCAGCTTGGACCCGCGCCTCCGCGCCTTATTGGAGGGGTGGGCGGTTCCTGAAACTACTCTTTCGGTGATTGGAAGGCAGGTGACAGCTCGCTCTGATTGGCTTTCCCCTGGGCAACAGGAAGTTTTCTGTTTACTTTGTAACTCCAGGAAGTCGGCACAAGACAGAGAGAGTTTAGTTCCATGTTGCTAAACCATCAATCGACACCGACATGCGAGCATGCAAACCCACCATTTAAATTCCAGTTTTGCATCCCCTAAACATTTTTGAATTGAGGTTAAAGCGCTTTATTTATTTAGGTAGCATAGATGGCTTATAGAATTGCATCGTTAACGCCTGCATACCAGTCCTTTTTTATATTATAAATGGAGGAGGAAACTCCCAAGCTTCAAACATATATAGCAATTAAATTTCTCGTATCTACTTCAGTCACTGTGTGTACGACTGTATCACGTTGTCCATTTACAGCTATGGCCAAAAGTTTTGCATCAGCTACAATTTTTCGATTCAGACAATTTGTGTATATATTGTAACAAACTGGCGGGGTACCCTGCGGGATACTCCTTTCCACGGCTTCCACCGACTAGGACAAACACGTAGAACTTTCAGGCAAGTAACTTTTATTTACAATATTCAGACACCAACAGACTCTTTGTATCACTTATTGCCCTGTACGGGTCACTAACTGTCTCACTTCTTCGCCCCTCTCTAACTACTATAGAATACCAGGTCCTACAGGTCGAAGCCTGTAGAAATCCACCCCAGAGGAAGGGTCAGCGTAGGCTCTCCCATCTGCAGGAGCTTTGTAATCCAAGTAGTCCAACAGCTCCCTCGGCTGGTGTAATCCTGCAACACGGGTAGGTTTCCACAGACTCCCCACTCGCTGCAGTCTCTCTGAAACACAGGTAAGGCCAGCGCCGACTCCCTCTGCTGGAGTCTCTCTGAAACACAGGTAAGGCCAGCGCCGACTCCCTCTGCTGGAGTCTCTCTGAAACACAGGTAAGGCCAGCGCCGACTCCCTCTGCTGGAGTCTCTCTGAAACACAGGTAAGGACAGCGCCGACTCCCTCTGCTGGAGACTCGCTGCAACACAGGTAAGGACAGCACCGACTCCCTCTGCTGGAGTCTCGCTGCAACACAGGTAAGGACAGCGCCGACTCCCTCTGCTGGAGTCTCGCTGCAACACAGGTAAGGACAGCGCCGACTCCCTCTGCTGGAGTCTCGCTGCAACACAGGTAAGGACAGCGCCGACTCCCTCTGCTGGAGTCTCGCTGCAACACAGGTAAGGACAGCGCCGACTCCCTCTGCTGGAGTCTCGCTGCAACACAGGTAAGGACAGCGCCGACTCCCTCTGCTGGAGTCTCTCTGAAACACAGGTAAGGACAGCGCCGACTCCCTCTGCTGGAGTCTCGCTGCAACACAGGTAAGGACAGCGCCGACTCCCTCTGCTGGAGTCTCGCTGCAACACAGGTAAGGACAGCGCCGACTCCCTCTGCTGGAGTCTCGCTGCAACACAGGTAAGGACAGCGCCGACTCCCTCTGCTGGAGTCTCGCTGCAACACAGGTAAGGACAGCGCCGACTCCCTCTTCTGGAGTCTCGCTGCAACACAGGTAAGGACAGCGCCGACTCCCTCTTCTGGAGTCTCGCTGCAACACAGGTAAGGACAGCGCCGACTCCCTCTGCTGGAGTCTCGCTGCAACACAGGTAAGGACAGCGCCGACTCCCTCTGCTGGAGTCTCGCTGCAACACAGGTAAGGACAGCGCCGACTCCCTCTGCTGGAGTCTCGCTGCAACACAGGTAAGGACAGCGCCGACTCCCTCTGCTGGAGTCTCGCTGCAACACAGGTAAGGACAGCGCCGACTCCCTCTGCTGGAGTCTCGCTGCAACACAGGTAAGAACAACAGGAAGACTCTTGGCTGGAGTATGTAACGGGGCCCCTGAATAACGGCACCTGGAAGGCCACTCCTGTGACCCACCTCCAGAGCAAGACGTGCCCACCGGCGTTGGTGAATATATCCAGACTGTGGGGGAGAACCCTGGCAGCCAATGTCCTGGGAGATTCCAGAGCACCCCTGTGTAAAATGTGGTCAATTTATGTCTCACAATAATTCTTTTTCTTTTGTCTTCCCCCGCTGCTCCTGCAGCGCGTGCACACACAATTCCCTTCTATGTCCCGGATACTCCACACAGTCACACAGACGGCCGCTGTGACGGTGCTCAACCATCACGGAAGCTGCGGGACTGCTTTACTTAACACTGAGGAGCGGCGTTCGTACAAGCGTTTAAATAAAACAAATTACCCTCGTCAAACAAAAGGCTACCTCACCAAGAGGAAAAACGCTCAGTTTAACCATAACAAAAACTCTTCTTCACCAAACAAAAACGTTCACTTTACCTTGCGAAGTTTGTAACACTCTCCTTATTTTTCTAGGTATTTTCTGTAGGACAATCCGGCGGTGCTCCCCACAATCACCCCCGTCCTGTCCTACCCTACTTCCTTATATACCCCAGGAACCCCGCCCTACTAATTAGTGCTCCGGTTCCTGGGTGCTGTTTGTTTCTTTCTCAGTAGCGCCGCCATTTCTTAAAGGCGACGTTACTCTTTCTTACAATATATATAATATAATGCAGATATTTTTATTTTATCATGTAATCAAAGAAAACCAAATAACTAGAAAGCATTTGTTGGCAGTTTTTTTATGTGGGAAAAAAACTACAAAGCAGCGTGCAATTCAATGTTAACATTATAACAGGTTTCATTCCAGTTCCTGAAGCAAAACAAGTTCATTCTACAGGCTGATGCAAAAACCTGTTGAGCGGTATGCAGCTTTTAGAATGCAGAATACCTCGCCCCTGCCAAAAAATAAACAAACGAGTCATGACGGGGCAATTTCCTGAACGCGAGAGTTCACACGAACTGTTAATTTAAAATAAATGTAGATTCCATTAGGAAGGGGATGGAGGATGGTGCAAGGCTGTTAGGAATGGATCGTTGTAGTTTAGATCAGAATTCGTTTACCGTTATTAAAATCAATGCACAGAATTAACACAAAGTTAAACACTGGATTTGCAACAAGATTAGAGCTGGGGATGGTGTTGCCCTGGCTTCCTCACCGAGACCCCTTAATATATTGGGCCCCCCCAAATCGATCATCCCTTTAAAAACATGCCAAAGATTACCGACCCGTTCCCATAGCAACAAAAAAAACACACTACGCATTTTAAATTTAGATTTTTAAATATATAATCTACAAAATTCACAACATTAATTCAGAGATTAGAAATTCTGCAGTTAGAGTAATATTTAAGTGTCTGTTCTCGCATACACAGAGAGCTACGCAGGTACAAGTGTTTAATAGTCGGGCTATGAAGGAAACACAAGTTTCTAATCTCTAAATTACAGGATCATAGCGATGGCTGGCAGTTTCTGTAGCATATATATATCTGTGTACAATACAAAAAATATACTCTTCAGCTGGACAAAGAAAGAGAAACTAAATCAGCACCCCTCCATATATAAATTGGAGTTAACTTGCTATCAACCAAAATACTGAAGAAACTGATTTGAAAAAACAAAATTAAGGCTGTTTGCCAAAAATTGACACTGTAGCGACTGATTTATAAAAAAAAAAAAAAAAAAAAAAAAAAAACCCACACACATGATCCTGGGTGTTAAATTAAGACGTGGCTGGATATATATTACCCTATTTTAAATTTAAGAGAACAGGAACGGTAGAAAAAACAAAAAACACCCATTTCCAAAATGTTTGAGATTTTTAAACGCTTCAATTACGGCTAACTGTGAAGTAACATTTACCAACGACTGCAATAAAATGAATTTTCAATTGCAGAAATCATTTTGTAATCAGATTGATTTTTTTTTTTTTTTTGGGGGGGGGGGGGGGGGGGGTGCCTCAAAGTATTTGTAACATTTACAAAAAACAAACACAAAAAAAAACACACGACATCTCTCTCAAATTTATTACAAAAATAAAATGTGTTTCACCCCCCAGGTGAGCCTGCGACACAACCTGCCACAATCCAGGTGAAGGAAACAGGTGTGATCTCCCTCACCCCCCCCCCCCCAAAAAAAAAAACAGAAGACCCCAACCAAAACGTAAAACACTCCCCTTAAACCAGGGAAACCAGACCAGTGATGTCACTGAGCAGCTATAGAAACACTCAAATCTGGTGTTACATTCACTCTCAAATTTAGCTGCAACATTTCAAAAGCACCAAATTACAAACAAAAAAACACGCATCTGGGAATCCACTCCTTCCTGCGATCTCCAAACTGTAGTGTGTTTTAAAAATGGTGTGCCTGGAGAACCCCTCTCTCTGGACCCCCTGGTCTGTGCCCCTCCTCCTCCCTTTCACCGGGGCAGAGTCTGCGTTCTTCAAAACCGCACCCCCGTCAGCCACGTTTAACTTTTTGACAGGGGGCATGGAAGCAAAGTCTTTTTGAATGGACAGACATTCAGGTAGCGATAGTCCAGTATCTTTAGGGAGTCCCCCTCCCCTCATCTCATGAGCAGCACGATGCCAGCGCCGATACCTGCAAGGCCAGCGAAGGTCATCAAAGCGTTCCTCATGCTGGACTCGGGGTCCTCCGTGTGGAAGAAATCCACGAAGCCTTCCTGCAGAACACAACAGGGGGGGGGGGGGGGGGGGGGGGGGGGGGGGGAATAAATATCAGAATGGTTCGCTACAATTGGTCAAAGATTTAGGAAGTTTGGCCAAGTTGATCACTAAAAGGAAGCAGTTGTATAAAAAATAAATTTCACTCGAAGTTCTAAAGACTTCGCTGTGCAGGTCTTTCCCCAGTTTCATCATTTCTCTACAAATTGATCCCCAAATATCTTTAACCCTTTACGGTACAAAGGACGCAAGCGTGCCACTAAAACAGAAACTCATTTCTGCAGCGAGGCGCAAGAAACAGGGTTTATAAAAATCGACTGGACGGGTTGGAACTGGCTGTCCAAAAACCATTTCCTCCTCGTGATACACGAGTCGCTCAAAATGTATTTCAAGAACAAAGCGGGGTGAACAAGCAGCCCTCGTTTCCTTGTGCACCTTCAGGAGGCAACATAAGCAAAGCTCTCAGGTTTCAACTGCTCTGGGACTGGGAGAAGGGCAATGCCGACGACTGTGCACCCCCCCCCCCCCCCCCCCCGCGAACCCAATACACACAACTGAATGGAGGCCGATCCGCAGCAATTAAGACAGGAAACAGGCGGTTCTGTCGCGAGTTGACGTTGCAAGCTGGCGGACCGGATTCACGCGGCAGCTACTGAATAATTCAAGATGGCAAAGAACAGCTGCTTTAGAAACTCGTTAATCTAACCGTGTGTGTGTGGGGTGGGGGGGGGGGCGGGCAGGTTACCATCATCGCCTTCCATTCGCTCATTAGGAGCACAGCCCAGTCTAAACTTCACCTGTGTGTAAACGGTCCAATAGCTAGCTCACTTTGCCTAGCACATTTTAAAAAAGTCAAACGAAAAACTTAGTCAGTCATTAAGAAACAAAATGCATGCGAAAGTCACTTAATTTTGGGGGAAACTGAAAAGGATCAAAAACTGCCACTATGAGAATTTAGATGTAGTCCAGAGAGTCATTTTATTTGGGGGGGGGGGGGGGGGGGTCAGGATTGAAGTCTGCATTAAAACAAAACTAGAAGCCATCAAAAACAGGTCCAACATCTACTATCAAATCTAATCCAGTCTGCTTTCTCTCATTCCCCCAACCCCCTCCCCTGCGTCTCAAGCCCGGCATGGCGCCCCCTCCTGGTGTGTGAAGACAGCGCGGCGCTCACTCACCCACGCTCCGTTCTCATCCAGGCTCTCTTGTCCCGGAGGAGGAAGCTGCTGATTCGCTCCCCCAGCGGCTCGATGCAGTGCTCCAGGCCGCGCTGTTTCAGGTGCCTGGCCACCACGGCCCCGAACGTCACCAAGCTGACCACGCGGCCCCAGTTCGTGGTCCCGTCGCTGAACAGGCTCTCAGCCATGTCCGTCACGAAACCCACCTCCATTTCCTGACCCACGTTGAGGCTGGTGATGATTCCTGGGGGGAAAAATAAATAATTATCAAATAACCAAAGCACGGAATTTGTAGGTCAAAATATTATTAATTTTTTGGCAGACGCCCTTATCCAGGATGCCTTACAATTGTTATAAGATATCACATTATTTTTACATACAATTACCCATTTATACAGTTGGGTTTTTTTACTGGAGCAATCTAGGTAAAGTACCTTGCTCAAGGGTACAGCAGCAGTGTCCCCACTGGGGATTGAACCCACAACCCTCCGGTCAAGAGTCCAGAGCCCTAACCACTACTCCACACTGCTGCCCATAAGTTATGAAGGGTGCTATATCAAATCAAGCTTATTATAATCAGTAGTACATATTATTGTTTATTTCCACAGACAGGTGCATCATTACCTGTTATTGTTCTGAAATGAAACTTCTTCAAAAGTAAACAGGAGCCACTGGCATTGTCAGAAGTGCAAAAGTACTATTCAACGTGTACATAACTTTAAACAACGCATTGAAAAACATCGTAAGACATTTAAAAACAATACATCTACAACAACTAAATCTCTATGAACCTGCTACACCATGTCTGTTTTATTATTGTCATATTGCATGCGGGCAATAAAAATGTGCATTATAAATATCATATGGGAGATAGTGAAATTGAAGAAGGGAACTATGAAAAAGAACGAGGAGTTTATGTTGACTCAGAAATGTCTTCATCTAGACAATGTGGGGAAGCTATA